>NC_051161.1:90752491-90925101 GCF_013339745.2 Dermacentor silvarum
CTGCTAATGCTGAAAGATGTGGACAAGTCTAAGTAGGTTTGCCTCCTTCATCCCCGCGTTTTTGTTTGCTATCCTCTTGAGGAGCCTGCAAGTTTGGTTGGTCGTGGCTTCTAGTCTGTTTATTGTTTCAGTGTTTCTCCCATTTTCTTGTATCCACATACCCAGTATCCTGATCTTGTCCACCCTTGGGACCGGGGTGTTGTTGACCAGGAGCTGGATATTGACGTGCTGCTTGCTCATGATTAGCATCTCCGATTTTTCCGGCGAGCATTTTAGCCCTATGGGTCTCAGATAGCTTTCCGTTTCCCAGATTGCCCTTTGTAGGGTGTCTTCTATTTGGCTATCGCTCCCCCCTCTGTCGACCCAAAGAGTGAGGTCATCAGCGTAGAGAGTGTGGCAGAGGCCCTCTAGCTTTCTGAGTCTTTCTGGCAGCCCGATCATTGCAATGTTAAAAAGGGTAGGGGATAGCACCGATCCCTGTGGTGTTCCCTTGTTGCCCAGCCTAATGTTGTCTCTGATTGTGCCCCCGATTTCTATGTTCACTGTTCGGTCCGTGAGGAAGCTTTTAATATAATTGTATAGCTTGCTGCCTACATTCAGGTGATTGAGGTGTGACAGGATCGCTTGATGTTTTACGTTGTCAAACGCTTTGCTGACGTCCAGTCCCACTATGACTCTCGAGTCGCTAGTCTTCCTTTCCAATACTTGTTCTTTGAGTTGTAGCATGACGTCGTTTGTGGATAGTTGTTGTCTGAATCCAACCATGCTGTCATGGATAGAGTTCCTTACTTTCCAAGTATCCGTTGAGCCTGTTCTGTATGACGTGCGCCATGAGCTTGCCTACACAGGAGGTTAACGATATTGGCCTAAGGTTCTCTAGTTTGAGTTCTTTCCCTGGTTTGGGGATGAGGACTAGCTTTGCTTTCTTCCATTCCCCGGGTATCTCCCCCCGCTCCCAACATTTTTGCATGAATGCCGTTAGTTGTTGGAGGGAGTTGTCATCGAGGTTTCTAAGCATCTTGTTGTTGACCCCATCTGGGCCAGCCGCGGTTTTTCCTCTGAGCTTGTTTAAGGCAGCTTGGACCTCTCTTATAGTGATTGGTTGGTCGAGCTCCTCGTTGTTTGCGCCACTATAGTGGGGGAATGTTTCGGTGTTTGTTTCCCCTATGTACCTCTCTTTTATCTGGTTGATCATATCCTCCTCCGACCCCTGAAAATTGTGTGTTAGTATTTGCATTTTTTTCCTGGTCTCAGCTTTGGTGTTGTCTGGGTCCAGGAGGTGTCTCAGTAGTTTCCAGGAGGTGACGGAGCTTAATTGCTCGTCTAGTCTATCGCAAATGTCATTCCAGTGTTGTCTGTTTAGTGTCTGTTTAGTGTTTAGTGTTTACTGATGCGAGAGGAAACAATCGCATTCTAGTGGGAAAGCGGCCACTCAGAAAACGAAATGAAGGAGAAAGAAAGACGAAGCAGACTTTTTAGGGCTCAGGTTCCCTGTCCTCCTCCACGTGATGTTTCTGAGGAACACGGTTTTCTTGTTCACAATTTACATGAGCGAGTAGTGAAGGCGCCAAAATGTCAAGTTGACACTTCTTTCCCATCCCCCTCTCCCTTTTTTGTTGTTTGTTTGCTGTCATGAGTGCCAGAATTACTTTTGCCGTCTGTAATTTCTCTCCATACACGTTCCCGTCGATCTTTCCTTTAAGAAGGAAAGGTTAAACAATAAGTCGGTGCCCATGCTTATGCTGAACAGAATAAGAATTAGACGTCGTAGTCAGTAGCGCCTGAAATCGTTTGCTTACAAAAAAATCTTAACGAATAGGGCGATCTTCTGCCTGGTTCCCGGATCCGTGATCACAAAATACAGGGGCCGCATTTCTGTTATCATCGACGAGCTTGTTACGGGGCATTTGCTATTACCTTTCATAATGACACGTGTACTCGTTTCTGTTTTTACAGTGAAAGCTCTTCACCAGCAAACAATTCTTAAACTTTATTGTTTGGCGCACGACGCTCCTGCATCTTTCTGAACATTCTCGATTCTTGTAGCACATTCTATCTTTAGTCTGTGTTGTCACCGAACCTTTTGTAATCCGATTGCATGCATGACGCGAATGGTTTTGTTCATTCTAGCACATTGTGCGAGCACCAGTGACTACGCTGGAACCTTCCATTAGTCAAGTATAAATGGCTGATGCGGCTCACCCGCAGATAAGATTTCGACGATCCATGTCATTGTGCTAAATAGTAAATTGCAATAAATAGTAAATTTTGTGCCACTGTGGTTTTTCACAATCACGCCAATGCGACAATATATCCGGCTAAAATTTGTATGCAATAAATTACATCTAGTTATGTACGTTCTTTTCGGTAATTTTGTAATTTACCGACTACTTTGTTTACCCAGTACCTTCACTGTAATTCAATAACTTTTTCTTCAGTTGTCAATTGCATGTAACCAGTTGCATTTCTGACGAAACAAGGTGTAACTGGTGACGCCACTTTGAGCAGCTATATTTGGAGGGAGCTAGGGTGTCCAAAGAGACGAAAATATGTACATGGATTACCTCCTTCCCACAATCAGCGTCTTACAGCATCGTCCCAGCGTTGGGTAGCCAACCAGGCACATTTCAGGCTAACATCCCCGCTTTCTCCTTTTTTCCCTCCTCATCCTGCAGCTACGCCTAGATCACCTGATCTCATAGGTGGCACACGTCTTAAACGTCTCTCTATTTCGCCTGGAAGCCCTTTTAGGCGGCCTTCGAAGGCGATAAGAGCTGGTAGTCAATTCTTCGCTTAGTGTTGTCTTTGATTTCTCTGATATAGACAGAACTACTTGACCGTTAATACGCGCGTGTTTCTATCTGTTTTCTATATACACATGACTCATATACACCTATTTTTTTCGATTCTAATACACGAACAGTATTTTAGGGCAGAATAATATGCAGCTTTATAGCGTTAAAGAAGAATGTAAACTTTATTATCAAATCGATAAGAATTGAGTCCGGCGTATTTTTAGTGGGTCTGGGCACCCGCCGCGGACGCGGTTCCGAGACCTTGTCTCGAAGCGGCTTCCTCGGCTCGCTGGAAGGCCCAGAGGTGTACTGTCAGGTTCGAGCTCAGCAGTGCTGTCTTCCAACGCGAGCGGAGGCTGGCGGCGGAAGAGACGGAGGTGTCGGCACTGCCCGAATTGTTTGTTATGTCCTGACATTCACATAACATGTGATTAAGTGTGGCAACCTCGCCACAGGATGTGCATCTGTTTGTAGTGTACATGTCTGGATACATGGCGTGCATGAGTCTTGGGTTTATGTAAGAATCAGTTTGTAATTGCCTGTAGTGTACTGCTTGCGCCCTGTCTAACCTAGCGTGAGGGAATGGATATACGCGTCTCTGTAACTGGTAGTGTGTCGTGATGTCGTGGAACCTGGTCAAACGATCCTCACATGCCCAGACGTTTGCAGTACCCCGCGGGGGCTCTTCCTCCGATGATGCTCGGTGAGTAAGGCCTCGAGCAACGCGGTGAGCCGCTTCTTTGGGGTGCTCAGTCCAGTGTGTGCCGGCATCCATAGCAAGTGCCTTCGGTTATCGACGTCGGCCTCTCCCTGGTGTATGGGATGTCGCTTGAGTATATGATACGCCTCTTGCGATATGCGTCCATTTGCATGATTGCGAATTGGCGTTTGCGAATCGCAGATCACGTATGTAGCCTTGGTTTGTGTGAGGGCCAGTGCTATGGCCGCTTCCTCTGCCGCTTCGGCATATGTCGTGTTCACGGTGATGCTCGTGAGGTGGTTACCTCGGTGGCTAGTAACTGCCGCCACGAAACTCTTCCTGTCTCGATAACGGGCAGCGTCGGTGAAGACTGCCTCCTTGTCGTTGGAGTAACTGGTTCATGTGTTGTGCCCTGGCTTTACGTCTCCCCGTGTGGTGTTGGGGGTGCATGTTGCGAGGCAATGGGGGCACGTATAGTTGCTCGCGCATGGTTCTTGGAATTTCCACTTTGATGCCGTGCTGCGTGTGGTATGTAATGCCGAGCTTTTCGAGCACGTGCCTGCCCGGGCGGGTCTTGGATAGGCGCTCGAGTTGGGACACTTGTTGCGCCTCCACGAGTTCCTCGAGCGTGTTGTGCAAGCATAGTTCTAGGAGGTTGGTGGTGCTTACTCCGGGCGCAAGTCCCAACGCACATTTGTACGCCTTGCGTATGAGGGCGTTGAGCTTGTTTCTTTCTGCAACCGTCCAGTTGTGAAACGCTGCCGTGTACGTTATTTGAGCAATAACGAAGGCTTGTATAAGTCGTATGACGTTGCCTTCACGCATGCCCGCGTGTTTGTTGGTGATGCGTCGGATGAGCTGCATCGTGCTGGTGGCCTTTGCTGTTATCTTGCGAAGTGCTTCGCCATTGCCGCCCTTGTGTTCAATAACCATTCCTAGTACCTGAATCTTGTCTACCATCGGGATGGGTAGGCCGTTTGATGCCCTTAATTGGATCTCTTCCTTTTCCGGGGGGGGGGGGGGGGGGAGGTGTAGCCTTTAGGTGGGCGCCCCTTTCTTACCCGTCTATATAGCAGCAGCTCGGATTTTTCGGCCGAGCAGGTGAGTCCCGTGACGACCAGGTAGTTTTCCACGCACTGGATGGCCTGCTGTAAACGTTGCTCGATCGCTCCGTCGCTGCCCGTTGTCGTCCAGATCGTAATATCATCCGCCTATAACGTGTGGTGCAGTCCTGCGATTTGCAACCATCGGTCGGGTAACCCCAGCAGGACGAGGTTGAAGAGCATCGGCGAGATGACCGAGCCCTGCGGGGTGCCCGAGCTCACGATGTTGATTTGATCTGAGTCGAGTTGTCCCACTCGCATGCGAGCTGTTCTTCCCGTGAGGAAGTCTCGAATGTAGTTGCACGTTCGCAGTCCGAGATTTAGCTTGTCTATTTGTCGTAATATGGCATCGTGGCGAACGCTATCGAAGGCCTCCTTCAGGTCCAGCCCGCGGATGGCTCTCGTCGAGCGCCCCAGACTGTCTATGAGTCGGTGTTTCAGTTGCAGAACCAGTGAAAAACTGAAAGTCGCCCATAGTTCAATTCTTTTGCATCAACGTCCGAAGTGGCCATCGCTATATAGAAGCGCTGCTTGAATTTTTCGGTCAGCATCTGGTGGACCTAGTGTATTCATTAGCCATCTAGACTTGAACGACTAATATTAGCAGGCACCATCAAACATTCACGTTCCTTGATAAAGTGGGTAAATGTTTAATTATTTATTAAACATTTAATTTTTAAATAATTAAACATTTACCCACATTATCAAGGAACGTGAACGTTTGCTGGCGCCTGCTAATATTAGTCGTTCAAGTCTAGATGGCTAATGAATACACTAGGTCCACCAGATGCTGACCGAAAAATTCAAACAGCGCTTCTATATAGCGATGGCCACTTCGGACGTTGATGCAAAAGAATTGAACTATGGGCGACTTTCAGTTTTTCACTGGTTCTGTCGGGAGCACCTTCCCCCAACTCCAGTAACAATGGACCGGGTGTCTTCACAAGAAGACGAAAGAAGGCTGGCGAAGAAAATTTTGAAAATCGATTCTTAGTTAAGAAATACAACGGGAATGGCTGCAGAGGACGCACTGAAAGAGGCCAGCCCAGCTGATTCTATGTACTGTACTTGTGCAATGTTAACAAAATACGCATGAAAGGAACGTTAACGTAATCGATTTATTTTTAGTATTTGCTGAGTTACTTTCGTGCGGCAGTAATTATAAGCCTAACCAATTTCATGTTTAAAAGAAGTAATTGTAATTGTAGTCGGTTACGTTGTTCTTTAACGTGGGCAAATATTATTCCATACGAAGTTTATCTTGTATTACATATGAGGTATACATGTTCTCATACAGATTCAAAATAGAAACAGCTATACACAATCGTGACACGAATCTGCATTTTAAAAAGTTGTGGTATTCTAATGAAAAATTATAAGGAGCGGAGCCGAAGCAGTGGAGCTGACACATCACTGCTCAAAACGGCGCTGGCAATGACCTCTTCTGGTTTGACGTTTTTAAGTGAAGTGAAAAAATTGCATTGCATGCATCTGAGCGAAAACATCAGGGAAAAATTTCGAAGAGAATCCCCCTGAAGTTTTTTTCCATGAATAGAAGGCTTTTCTCGTGAACTGCGAAAAGCTCAGTCTGCTGTAAGCACCACCACGTCGTTTTTCAAACTTCTCAATTCGCAACCACAATGGTGTGAAGTATGGCCACAGATTAAGTGAAGGCTAATTTCGTGATAACCAAAACAGGTTGTATGTATTAGGCAGCAGTCTTCATTAACAGAGTGCCGAGACCAACTCCGGCGGGATGTGACGCATGGGCATTTGCCAAGTGTCAAGGAGCGTCATATTTATCAGAAGGGGTCATAGCGCTAGAAGATACGAAAAAGAACGAGGCAACATAGCGTTATGACCACCTCTGATGTGTCTAACAAACTAGCCCAAAAAGCCATACTTTTACACAATATTTATCCACGGCACAAGGTCAACAAATTTTGTAATTAGGGATTATGTAACTTAAAGCTTTTCTATTGTGCTCTTATTCCAAGCTCCCGATGTCTAATTTACATAACCACTGATGCAAGCGTGAGCAGCGACCCGGAATGTTTTTTTTTTTTTTTGAGCAGCTAGATTAAACACTGTCCCTGTTTACAGGAGGGCACTCCTGTTTTCTTTTAAAGCGAATGGCATTGTTTACCTCAACAGGTTTTCCTCATCTCACCGGCTGGGAAAAGGCATGAAGCGCGAAGATGTGGAGAGGGTTTTAGTGGGGCCGAGCCAGTGGAGCGAAAGTAGATCACTGGTGGAAGAGGGTTGCACTGGCGTCTACGACTGGTTCGATCCGCGCTGACGTAACGCCGGCGTCAGACAGGAGTGGCAGAACTGAGGATAGTAGTGCCGGTATCTCCGATTAGTCCGCTTCCCCTGAGCTTGCAGCGGCTCCTCGACAAGATTTTTATTTAAAAAGTAAGCTTTTTATTAAAGTTTGCTCTGAGAACACACTTTATACGATCATTACCTTAAGACTGACAAGCAACGCATATTCTTTTCGTTCACAGTGACTTCAGTGGCTTGCTTGTTGATGATTTCGCCTGCTTCAGGAGCTTCCCTGAATAACCTTGCTCGAAGCAGGTAACTTTCTAGTATATGGCAACTATACTGACGCCACAAAAGGGTGACACAGATATGATAATTCCTTTATTGTGTGGATTTTTTTTCGCAAGCGGAACCTATTTTTTTGTGAAACTTGGTTGCAACATTGGTAAAATCGTAAAACGAGCTCAATTCGTACATTTTACGAACCATTCGGGAGAGTGCAGCCAGGGCAGGTGTCGATACCATCGATAAACAAGGAAGAAATTGTCGTTTATTGCTCCACGATAATATTTGCCTTTAAGCGCCCAAAAAACTGCACAACGAATTCGTGCATGTATCATCATTCAAGATTATTCAAGCCTCAAGAACGATGTTTTAATACTCTTGCTAGTAATTATGTTGTATTTCAGTGATTCACGGACCATTCACCGGGATAACAAATCTATTCAGTTGTTAGGTTATCATCTGCGATGGTTTCTGCATGATTTTTTTCTGAGAGGGGTAGAATAGCAACTTCATTTCGGACAGAAATGCTCAATTAATGAAAGTACTTTTGAAAGCAAAATATTCTCTTAGCATTTCAACATAAAAGTGATACGAATACATTCTGAAAAAAAAATGCCGGCAGATCCCACGCCCTGTGGGAATCGATGTTATGCGAAGCAGTGTGCGGGAAGCCTACCATGTTACTGAAACGACCATGAGAGCATCAAGATGTAGGCGGCTCTTTCACGACCTACATGTCACACATGTTCAGGAGTCCCTTTAACTACACCTAAGAGATCTTAAGCCGAAAGCCTTAGTCATGCTCATGACTATGACTTCGACCATCAATCTTTAGCCTTTTCTTTCGCTTAGTACCACATGCGAACACATTCCATACGCTTTTGAGTGTTAATCTTTTTTCGCTGAATCATTCTCATTGTTGCTGAGTCATGGTCATGACTATGACTTCTACCACTATCCTTTAGTGTTTCCTTCACTTAGTACCCACGTCAGAACGCATTTCAGTGGCTTTTGAGTGTTATTCTTTTTTCGCTGAGTCATTGACGTTTTTGCTGAGTTATGCTCATGACTATGATTTCTACCATCATCCTTGTAAAGAACTCAACGGAGACGGATAAAGCCGTTCCTCCATTTTATTGAACTTCTTCTTCTTCTCCTTCTTCTCCTCCGGTACTCGCGCCACTTCTACTTCGTCTTGACGGCACTCCACATTCTCCGGGGCCTCTGACTCCATCCCTCCTGGGATGGTATGGGATGATGTTCCCAACGGAGCTAACTTCGATCGTCTTCGCTGGAGTCTCGTAGTACACTGACTTGAGGATTCCTTGCTGGCTTGCCGTTTTGGTGACCATGTATGGACCACTCAATTGGCACTTGGAGCCGCTCAGTCCGTTTCTTGACGAGTATAAAACTTCCAGGTTCAACCACAGGCAACTTATGATAGTGCCTATTGTCGAAGTTTCTCTTCATTCCACATTTATATTTAATTTGCTGTTCGGCTGTCTTGTGGGTCTCTAGAAGAATAACGCGGCCGGCGATTCCTAACTGATGATCTGCAGGAAGCCAAGAACTTGTTCCATTTGCACAAAAGTATGGACTGCAGCCCAACCCCTCCGTGTAGGTGTTATTGTGGTGAGTCACTGCAGCTTCCAAGGCACATTTCCATCCACCAGGGAAGGTAGGGTATATCTCCAAATACTTCTTGAGGTCGCGAATTAACCTTTCTGCGAGTGTGTTGCCTTCCGGATGGCACGGAGTCGAAAACCTTAGAGTGATGCCTCTCTGTTCGGCCCATCTTCTGAGCTTTTCGCTACGGAAAGCAGGTCCATGATCATCACCCCATCACCCCATCAAATCAATTTATGATCTGAGAGACGCACCTCGCATTCAGAAGACAATTCAGCGTCGCATAGACAAACTAGAGAGAGAACGATGGAAGACATTCTGCGAGTCACTGGACCCTCGCAAGCCGCTTTCACATATCTGGAGGACAGTACGTGGTCTTCGTTCATTCCCACAACAACGACACCCATTTGCAGCTTTGGCCCTCCATCTTGGCCAAACAGAGCTTGGTGTGGCGGAGGAATTCTGTGCGAGAGTCACTGGCGAGCCTGTCAACATCAAAGTTGATGTAAGTGACCTCCCAGCGGATGAGGTACCGGAAATGGACGTGTCATTTACCATGGAAGAACTCGAGGCTGCCCTGGCAGTCTCTAAACGATCATCCTCTCCAGGCCCTGACGGCGTCACCTATTCTGCCCTGGGACACCTTGGACAAGAGGCAAGAAGAGCCCTTCTGAACAGCTTCAACAACTCATGGCATAGAGGTACAGTTCCCCGACAATGGAAGTCAAGTCGGCTGGTACCATTACTAAAGCCTGGAAAATCTCCGTTGGACTTGGCGGCATATCGCCCTATTGCTCTTGCCAGCTGCATCGGCAAGGTTATGGAAAGGATGGTCCTTGCACGTCTAGAATGGTGTCTCGAGCGTTACAATATCTACCCCGCTTCCATGGCAGGCTTTCGTAGGGGTCGTTCTTCAATGGACAGCGTCATTGACCTTACGACATTTGTGCAGCAGGAGAAAAGCCGTAAGCACATATCAGTTGCGCTCTTTCTCGACGTGAAAGGCGCGTATGACAACGTTGCACATGAAGCCATCGTCACCTCCCTGGAGACTATTGGAATCGACGGCCGCATGCTTCGTTGGTTATCCGACTACATAACTCGCCGGTCGTTTTTTGTGCAAGCAGTAGACGGCCCCACAGCTGAACATTACACGTACTGCGGCGTACCTCAGGGAGGAGTATTGAGTCCGACGTTGTTCAATGTGACACTCATTGGACTAGCTGACATTTTACCTAAGACAATCTGCCTGTTGATATACGCAGATGACATCTGCCTTTGGACTTCTGCAGTTACTCGGCCTCAGGTGCGTGCGCGTTTGCAACGGGCAGCAACCTTGACATCAGCATATCTTCAAGCACAAGGCTTGATTTTATCAACCGAGAAATGTGCATTGGTGGCATTCACTCGAAAACTTATGACGCCATACCCAGTTTCTATTAATGGACACACTATTGCCTACGGAAAGACCCATCGATTTTTAGGCGTAATAATCGACCGCAATCGACAGCATATCTTCAAGCACAAGGCTTGATTTTATCAACCGAGAAATGAGCATTGGTGGCATTCACTCGAAAACTTATGACGCCATACCCAGTTTCTATTAATGGACACACTATTGCCTACGGAAAGACCCATCGATTTTTAGGCGTAATAATCGACCGCAATCTTTCCTGGAGCCCTCATTGCACGTACCTGAAGAAAAAACTGTCGTCGATTGCCCAGGTACTGAGATTCATGGGCGGGAAAACATGGGGCACATCTGTACGCTCCGTGCTTCAGTTGTACAGAGCTCTATTTCTAGGATACCTACGCTACAGCCTTCCAGTGTTGTCCAATACGTGCAAGTCAAATGTTCGCTCGTTGGAGAGCTTACAGGGCCAAGCATTGCGCACTTGCTTAGGACTTCCTCGCGGTGCAACAACACTTGCAACACCTGCAACAATCGTCCTCGCCAAAGATCATCCGATACAAACATACGTTGCAGTGGATTGTCTCAGGACGCATATCCGTCATCTTTCCCGCGTCCCCGATCATCACTTGGCGTTTTTGCCTTCGCAGAGACCTCGTTCCACGTTTTCTGAAGTTATCGTCACCAATCAAGATTGCCTTCCATCAGGATACACCCCAGCAGCAAGGCCTCAGGTGCGCCTAAGTATTCCGGGCGTAAAGAAGACCAATCACCCAAGAATAGCTGTGCAACAGATGACGCTGCTATTAATGAATGAGACCTACTGGGACCGAATACACATCTATACCGATGGTTCCGTCTCATCTACCAGTTCTTCAGGTGCCGTTGTCATTCCGGCTGCAAAAACCACACTCAAGTTCAAACTGTCACACGTCACAACATCAATCGGCGGCTAAGCTTGCTGCCCTGCGTGCTGCTTTACAATACCTCCTGCAAGAGACACCTCAGAAATGGGTCATATTTTGTGATTCTAAGGCAGCACTTCAGAGTCTGCATTTTGCCATTTATCACAGGACTCATGAGCAGCTGGTATATGAGATAAGAGAAGACCACCATCAAGCTATCGCTAGAGGGCATGAAATTATATTTCAGTGGCTACCGGGACATACCAGCATTGCTGGTAATGACCTCGCCGACGAAGCCGCCCGGTCTGCTCATCTGGAAGGCCGACCAGTCCCAATCCCCTTATCCAGGACCGACGCTGCAGGAAAACTTCTTTTCGTGGCTAAAGCTATGACACAAAAATATTGGTCTTCTTTTAACCCGAAGTGCCATCTCCATAAAATTGACCCATCCTTGAAGCTTCAAATGCCATCAAACATTTCCCGCTCTGAGGCGACAGTATTGTGCCGCCTCTGGCTCGGGGTGGCATTTACAAAGGCCTACTCGTTCCGCATTGGAATGGGGGATACGCCCATGTGTGACTATTGTGGAACCAGAGAAACAATTGAACATGTCTTATGTCTCTGTCCCCAGTTCGACGTCGAGCGTGAAGCTCTCCGGACAGCATTGAACCGGCTGGATTCTCGACCATTTTCGGAAATGAAGATCCTTGGACCATGGCCGTATGCGTCGATGGCACAGAAAGCCACGAAAGCCTTGTTGCACTACCTCAAGTCGACAGGTCTTGGCGACCGTCTGTAGACTTCGTGCGAAGTTTCAAATGTGCGCGAAACTGTGCTCTCTCTATTTCCTTTCTCTCTCTTTTCATCCCTATACCCTCTTTCCCCAGTGCAGGGTAGCAAACCGGACGTGCGTCTTGTTAACCTCCCTGCCTTTCCTCTCTTCTATTTCTCTCTCTTTCTCTCTTTCATTTTCTTTCTGTGGTCCTGTGAGAAACAGACTCATTTTCCTAAATTCTATGTAATTTGCGACAGTATTCTTCAACATAAAACGAAACGGTTCACCGGACGCAATTGTGCCAGGCTGTTTACGACTGTGTCGTTAATGCGAAATCGAAAGAGCCCCTTTAGCGCGACACGTTCCGTGGGAGGAAAGGGCGCTCATGTAGTTGAAGCTTATTGCCAGTGTGCGGAAGCAATGTGGCGGTTTGTGGGTAGCGCCATCAGAATGGTTACATTCTATGTGGTCAATTGATAGCACGCGGGATTGTATATTTTTTGGCCTATTGTTTCCAGAGAATTCACGAGAACAGCTTCATGGTGATTTTTTTTGTCTCTTCCATCCAATAGGGCTTCTTCATTCCATTGCCTATAGCATTCCAGATGTTAAAATGGGATATGGCAAATACTTGTCGGCTGTAATACAGCATGCTGGAGTGTTAAGGCAAGGACATCGTACAAAACGTCGATGCAGAAGTGCTTGCTGCTCGTGCCTTATATTGCATATTGTCCTGTTCTGTTATACAGAGGCTACTTGAAAATACGGAAGTGAGTAACTACTTCAGCTACTTTATTTTTCGGTGTTCGTCAGCAAAAAAGAAGGACGTGTAAAGCGGTGATAAGGATAACGACTAGAAAGACTAGGGTATAGACTACAGAGCGTTGAATCAACGCCCTGGCTGCGTCCGGTCCGTTGGCACAAAAATGGGATGTATCTTACAGTCCTCGACTTGTGGTGAATTAGGAGCATGACGAAGAGGGATAATATTGCTGTTGGTTAAAGGCGGGCCCAGGCTTGAAACCGTTGCCGGCAATTGCCGGCAATTGCCCAGCCACAGCGCCACTTGCCAATTGAGGTAGACCCTAGAGCCCATCATGTGGCATACAGGGAATACTTTCGGCGAGGATGCACTTGTAACGGGGTGCACATACCCACAGCATGCCATCCGACTCACCTCACCCTGTTAGTTCGCCCGCACAACATAACATTCACACTCCTGCTCTGTCTATGTGTCATGAGTAAGACGCCGGCGGCACCATAACAGAAGACAAGGACGATGTGATCGGAGCGTTCCGAACGGCGCGAGCGCGCGAGGCGCGTGATCCGAGCTGTCATCGGGGGAGAAGCAAGGCTGAGCGAGCATTATCGACGTGGCTCCGGGCCAGGAAGGTCGCATCGCCAGCTGCGCTCTGGCGACGGGAGACTTGGGGGTCTGGCCGAGTCCGTGACGTTGGCCGTCCATGGTGTGGCCGTCGACCTCGGCAAGTTCGAGTGAGGCTCCTGGACCGGCTGCAGCCTCTCACGGCAGGACCGGACACCCCAAAGAGGACCCCTCTTCCACGGCAGACCGGCACGTTCGATGATCCCCGGAACGCCACGTCGGCACTCGGGAAAGAAGCTGGACGGAAGCGGCGGCCGCGAGCACGTCGCTAGGCCTAACCCGCCACCTCTCCCGGCCACGTCAGCAACAGCGACCGGGTTACCCAGGCTCCCGAGACGAGCGAGTTCAACGACCGACTTCTATGCAGCATCGATTATGTGACAGTCGGCAAGAACCACAACATGGAGAAAGATCTGATAAGATTCCTGCAGGGAATATACGTGCAACGAGAACAACGAACTCAGTAAGAGCGTCCCATCCTAGTAGCGTCTCAACAGTAGGCCAGAGTTGCCAGACTTTCGTAGAGAAAACGCTCAGAACTAACGGAGGCGAAACTTAGAGCATATTTATTGATTCATTAGGTTGTTTTTGTTAACCTTTATTGGTTCATTGTGTTTTAGTTGAGTGCATTCTAGTTTGAATGAGTTTTTAGTTTGAGGTTTTTTTGGTTTCGAGTGTGATTAAATATCTGCTTGCTGTGTCGCCATGCCTCTTCCCTCTCCATCTCTCATAACACCCGCACGCCCCCGAGATCAGTGACGAAAAACACATCACACTATGCCTTTCTTTGAGTCCGTGGTCCTACGGAAGTGATTTGGCAATCTCTTGAAAAAAATGTGGTTGATCCCTCTTATATAGGAATCGGTATAGAACACGAAAGTGAAACGTGTCTTCACAGAAGTAGTGTAATGTTTATTGCACATTAAAATATAATGTCTATTGGTGTTTTGTGGCTAAAGCGCCCTTAGGCGTTGATGCACCCACGCTGACGCCTGGTGGCACGTCTCCTCCATCACGACTACCAACGTCGATGACCATGAGCAACCGTCGTGCATATGGAAGCTGCACTACGCTGCACACGCTAGCACAACGCGAAAGACGAAGCACGTAACTGACACACTAATACAACGCGCAAGACAAAGCACGTAACTGAATCGTCACCGAGTCAAATCAGCGCGTACAGCGCGTCGTAATTGCAGCCTCCGCGATCAACTTCAGAAACATTTTCAGAGCTAATTGCGGAGGCCACGCTCCGCTGTGCTGAGTACTGTGAACGCCACCTAGGTGGCGTTGGTAGTGCTTCTTGATGCCAGCGTCCCTTCGAATGCTGGCATCGAGGCGTCGTAGTGCTGAGACCACCGAAGCGTTCACTGTCGGTGCGCGTTAGTGTCATAATGCAGTACTTCTCTTTTCTGCTCGTAGGCGGCGGCACCGCCCCGAGCAAGAGCGCGGGTACACGGAGGAGTGTTAGATATATAAGGCGCGTCTGTGTAGCTCTCTGCAAATGCGTTTGTGGCGCAATGGGTTAAACGCTCGGCGATCTATCGTCGCGGACCGAGAGGTCGTGGGTTCGATTTCCAAATTTTGCATGTTTGTGGAACTTTTCTTCTGGTTTCTTTCTTTGTATTATGTTCGTGTACATTGTAAGCTGACGTATTTCCGTGACGGAAATACGTCAGTGAAGTCTTGGTGGACCCCGGCATAAAACACTTTCGTGTTAAAAAAAAAAAACGAAAACACTGCGTATGTGCTTGTGGGAGGTATTTCATGTACGAGCACACACACACACACACACACATATATATATATATATATATATATATATATATATAGACCTGTGTCTGCGCCCTTGAACGTTTATGCTTGTTTATTCGCAAACACTCCTTTGGGATAGTGCAGGTAAACACGAGATCATGTATACATTGACGCACCTAAAATCCCAAAAATTTTCGGGCTGCAGCTCGAGTATCTCGAATATGCGGCTCTGGGAATCTGTGTGTTCGCGTGCGCGTGTTTCTGCTTGTGGGCGGCAGACTTTTTTCTTAACCAATGCCGTTCGGCGCAGAACCATATGATACCAGTAAACAGGGTCTACGACTAAGTATACTTGGCCGTTCTAAGCGGGAAGCGGGGCTGGTCAAATGTCACTTCCTGCGTAACGGCCCGTATAGCCAAGCTGTTTCGTTTTCTCATTTGCTCACCAGGAAGCTACATAATGCAGACTGCATTGTGTAGAGCAGACTAGCAGGGCAAGAAATATTTCTTTACATGTTTACGTCTCGTCGATAAGAAATGCTAACCGCCTTCTTCCTTTTGAAACCCTTAGATTCAGGAAGCACAGGGGACAGGTAAGCCGGCCACATTTCTCTCACCTTTTGTCCTTCATCGTACAAAGAAACAACGATGGCTTAATATTTTTCCCGCTGAGGCGCGATATTTTGTCGGCGTCGTTTCTTTGACGTCATCATACCCTCCCCTGAGTGGCTGAGCACCGATAAACTGTGTACGGAATGATGAAGCGAACCTGGCAGCCCACATTCACAAAGTCCTCATGAAAGCCACCCCTGGAACTCCAGACTGAGAGCTCCTTACACACCTTACATTTTTTCCAGTGGCAAACTTTTCTTCTTCTGGTGCCGACGTCGGTCGCTGTCGCAGTGGCATCTTGCATATGCCTTTCCACGAATCTTTATCCCCGAGAAACAGGGTATAGTATTACCTGCACAAAAACGGGGGATTCTCCGGACGTTTTTCCCACCCGAGCACTCCTGGCACTTGGATAAAAAAGTTGTCGCAGTTTCACCTGAAAGGCGAAGCATCAATTGCGATAGCAAATTTGTAGAGAGCTATACGAAGTAATGATAGTAGCTTTATCAGGTGTATAACCTTGGACATGCAGCAGCACCGGCAACACGCAGAACTGTTGTCGATGCCGTCGGCGCTTTGCCCGCGTTCGCACAAAATGCGTACGGCGTTGGTGACTGTTGCCGGAGCCTCTGAAATAAATAGGCACTTGATGCCGCAGCTACAGTGAACTTCTAGTTCACTGTACCGCAGCTAAACGTCGCCTCCCTTCCCTCCCCCTCTCCCCCCCCTCCCCCGCCACGGCCTTTCGCGCGTCGGAGCATGGCGCGTTTGTTCTACATATATGATGATTGTAAAGGAGAAAAGAGAAGCCTAGTTCTGCAGCCCTTAAGGGAGCACGACGCAGAACGCGTGTTTTTTCTTCGCCGTGCGTTCACTCCCAGTGAAAGCGCGCGTCCCTCGCGCCCTTTCACTCGCACATACAGCGTTCGGCGCGCGGCGACGATTTCATCTCCACTGACGTCATACGGAACCTCACGGCAACGGCGATGGCGACGGCGACGGCGACGCCGACGGCAGAAATCTGCTTTGGAGTCTCCATATAATTGCTCTCGCAATAAAACGTTGGCTACCTCAGGAATGGCGGCCCCCTCGCGCTGTGCGGGATTAGCAAAGATTCGGGTGCAGTTCGCGAAGTGATGCTTAGGGGTGTCTGTTTTAAATAAATGCAACTTTTGCTTCAATCTGTTGCTGGTCTCCTGGCCGTCCTTTGTGTCAGATGTTCTATAAAATCTACAAAAGCAATGAATGCCGATTGATTGATTTATTGATTGTTCCAACAGAGAATGAGGAAGTGAAGACCAAATATTGAAGCGTGAAGAAAATGAGGGTGTTTCCTCCGATACTGTAACAGTAATATTACGAATGGGGAATAATATTCCTGCTTACCTCCTTTATTCGTTAAATACAACGACGATGTTGAGACCGTAGGGATTGGCCTCGTGTCCATGTAGAGCCTGTCATGTTCATTATATATTAGTATTATTCGAGTAACCTGAAGGCTCATACCGGGCGTTACATAGGGGTGTTACAATAGATCAATGATAGCTACAGTACCTCATTCAAACAGATAATGCATAGGTAAAATAAAAAAGAACGCAAGCAAACAAAAAATCTAAGAGCAGTAGAACGACACATCCTAAAGCTTGAAGACCTATATGGCCATTAAAATGGGTGTTACAAAAAATGAAGGTCACTCAGAATGCGAAATTCAAATGGAAAATGCTTGTTAAAATAGGTACACATTCCAGCAGATACTGCATATAACAATAAAAGAAGAAGCCACCCAGAAAAAAAAAACTTCAGCAGTACGAGGAACGGGGTGCTAACCTAAAACAAAGCCATGTGTGCAAGGACCATCAAAGTACGATGAGAAAAAATGTAAAACAAGAAAAACCGCACAAGAACATACTGACGTCTTGAAAAAATGATCAAGAGAATCCTTCGTGTGTACGTTAAAATAGTGATTTTGTTTTGCTAGGAATTCAGCAGGACTCAGAGCGGATATGATTTCATTTGGTAACATATACCAGTGATATATCTCGAGAAATAGGAGCGAGTGTCTCAAGAAGTTTGTCCGCGCACGAACAGGCTGCACTTTAAAGGGATGTTCAAGGCGCGGGCAGGTACGATGGGCGGGCCTGATGTTGCATGCGCTGAAAGACGACCTGCAGTGATAAAGGTTATGGAACTGGAAAAGAAGTCCTATCAGTCTTCCATTTTCTATAGAGAGGGCACATTGAGGGACATTTTAACATTAGCGATCTAGGCGATCATGAGCAATTTTTCGTAACGAAGCGGGCTGCTTTGTTTTGGACTACCTCGAGCTTGTTCATGAGGTACGACTGATGCAGATTCCAAATAAAGGACGCGTACTCCATTTTTGAACGAACCAGTGATCTAGTAGACTTGTTTGCCGAGTACAAGTTACGCCTGATGTAGCCAAGGGTTTTGCACGCGCCGCTAGTAAATCGCATCGATGTGTTGGTTCAATGAAACGTTTGAAGATAAATGAATTCCCAAGTATTATAGTGTGTGCACGTGTGCAACAATAATGTCGTTCATGGAGTAGTGGGTAAGCTTGGGGTTGGTAGCTCCAGTGAAAGCTGTGACCTTAGTTTTCGAAACATTTATTATCATTTGCCGGTGTTTACACGAGTCGGTAATTTTCGCGAGGTGGGACTGGAAATTGTCTGTGTCCGAAGGCACACTTCGTCTATATATTCGTCTATAAATTACGCCGTCATCTGGAAATAGTCTAACTGTAGATGTTGTGGACCCATAGCAGGAAAAAAAAATCGGTACCAGTACAGAGGAGGAAGAAGAAACTTTATTTTAGGCCAGCACTAAGGCCCCAGTAAAGAAGAGCGCTTGCTCCGCTAAGGCCCGCTGATGATCCGCCGAGTTCGAGTGAAGCCAATCACTCCAGGAAGAAGGGGGAGGGTAGGGGAAATAAGGAGAGGTAATGGCAGTGTTACACGAGTACAGGATGTGTTCTGTATCTGCCCTTATCTCCGGACAGTTGGGGCAGTGAGCTGTGCTACGCCATCCGAAGTTGCAGAGCATGAGTGGAGTGATGAGAGTGTTAGTCTGAACTTTGCGAATGACATGTGCTTGTTCCGTGTTTAGTGAAGGGTAAAATAGGGCGGTTTTCCCTGATGTTCTTGTAGTGTTCAGTTATTTGCTTTTTGTACGTGGCGGCGTCTTCCACTGTTGTTGGGTTTGGCCAGGGAATCGATGGCGTCCAGGAGGTTAATTTCGCGGGCACGTTGATGTACCAACTCACTTCCCTCGATCCCAGCATGACCAGGTACCCAACGCAGGGCGATTGTAATGTTCGGGACGTGGTTACAGGATTCTATTAGAATGTCATGTAAGTTTGTTTCCAGAAGTCGGCGTTGTATGTTGCGAATGGCTTTGCTGGAATCGGTATAAATGTTGATGTTCTTGGACTGGTGCTTAGTGAGTAGAGAGGCTTCTTGTATGGCATATATTATCGCGTGAGTTTCTAGAGTGTCCACGTTTGGAGGGTCGGAAAACGTTCAAGGTGTTTGGGTGATCGGTGCTGTCTGTTCGGGTGTATATGTATACTGCATACGCGTACGACCCCATGTTAGAGCGTGTGGCGTCCGTGTATATCGTAATGCAATTTCTGTCTCTGTGGTGATGTTTTGCTTGCGCTTGACGTCGACCGTCATGTAAGGGAGGCATCATACTTTTTGGTATGTTTGGAAATGCAATGTTGCGTGGTAGCTGAGTGCTTTGACTAACTGGTGTCAGCTCGATGGGGGCAATCCCTGCTTGTTTCAGGATGTCGCATCCCTGCTCCGTACAAGCCAAACGTGCTATTTGTGTGTCTCGGTGTTGTTGTGTTAGTTCGGCGAGAGTGTGAAAGAGGCCCGAGTGTTGAAGGCGCTGATTCGAGGTGTATATCGGTAGACCCAAGGCAGCCTTGTGAAGGGTGTTCAGTGAAGATTCAAGTTTTCGAGCTTGTGTTCGTGTTAGCGTTAGGAACGGGGCGCTGTACAGAAGCTTGTTATACACGAGCGCCGTCACGAGCTGTGTTGCTTGTTTTTCTCTAAGTCCGTGTTTTTTGCTAATGATCCATCGCATTAAGTGCGTGAGGCTTCGGCAATCTTTTTATATTGCATAACGTTAAAGTTTGCATTGTTGTTGTGGTTTATGATGAATCCGAGTATCCGGCACGATGTCACCTTTGGTATCTGTTAGCCTAATAGGTTGAGTTGTATCAGGGCGTTTGTTTTCTTTTGGTATTGTGTTCGATTCATGAGGAGAAGTTCCGACTTTTCTGCTGAAGGTTGGAGTCCGGCTTTGTTTATGTGGTCAACTATGGTGTCTACACCTTCCTGGAGGGTTGTTTAGACGTCCTGGGGCACGACCGATTTTACGAGTGATCGCGAGAAGATAATCCATTTGCAGTTGCAAATTGGTACCGGTTAGTTAAAAAGTTACTAATACGATTCGTAGTCCTACTATTTATATTAAAATGACGAAGTTTCATTATTAATCAGTTATGAGATACCTTGTCGAAAGCCTTCGCACTATCAATAAATATGGCGTCTATTTGTTGTGAATCATTAATAGCTTCGTATAGGTCGGAGACTAGCTTGAATAACTGCGTCTCACGTACATGAGCGACCCTGTTGGAACCCGTGTTGATTATCGAGTAGAATATTGTGCTCTGTTAAGTATTTTATAATTTCTGATGATATATTGTGTCCTGATAGTGTACACGGAATGCTGGTAAGTGAAATGGTATGTAGTTAGAGACAGATGAATGATCACCGGATTTGAAGATTGGAATGATTTCCGCTATTTTCCAGCAGTGCGGAACGTATCCTGAATCAATAAATTGTCGAAAAAAAAAGGGGGGGGGGGCAATGTGCGAGAAAATCACTTGTTTAGTTATATTTAGTAGTTTTGGACAGATTGCATCTGGACCGGAAGCCAAGCTGTTAGAAAGACGATAATTAGCAGCTTCTATGTCCTTCTTAGTGATTGTGATATCATTAATCATGGAGGTGACAGAACCGAAGTCAATATTAGCGGGAACAGGAAGTTGACTTGTAAAAACAGTACAAAAGAAAGCATTTAATGCAGCACCGACCTCTGATGGTGGAAGGAACTCGTTTTCGTTGATTATGTATATTAAGCATAATGATGACGGTTTTGGGTTGATTAGTTTGCAATTTTTTTTGCTGTTCGCTAACATGGTCGTAATATCATGATTAACAAAATTGGCTTTAGCTGCTTCAATTTTGGTTTTGCATAACTTTGATTGTTCATGATAGCAATTCTAGGCGTCATCACATGTGTATTGTTGAGATTTTGAATCAGAGCGTTTTTCTTTCTTTCCTTGTTTTTTTTTTTTTTTTTTTGTTAACAAAGCACCTTACGGGAGAGGTGAACCACGCGCTTCCAGTAGACAGAGTTATTTGTATTTTTGTAACGTACTTTTCTATAAGTTGAGTCTGCTTGTTAAAACATTCATCCAGTTATCATTGCTATCGCAATCATGCTTGCCGCTCAAGAATTCTACACAAAAGGAGGAGAGCTCACTGGTGATCATTTCATTATTTGCTCTAGGATAATCATAAATTATTTTCGTCCCTGGTACACTCTTTTTACGCTTTATCTCGTATTCACAATGGATGACATCGTGGTCACTGATGCAATATAACACATGAACCACGGCCGCTGGATAAAAAAAAAAAGGTCCTTGTTTTTATCCAGCGGCCGTGCATGAACAGACTCGCTCACGCGCTCATGGGTCAGCACCCGGTGCAAGATAGCATCCCGCCGTGTTGGCAATGAAACCATTTGGCTTAATTTGTAAGAACAAATGACGTCAAGAAAATACTTTCATTCAGCTATCCTTGGGCCGCCTTCGGCTGTGCCCATCAACCAGTTAATTCCAGGGTCATCAAATTCACCCAGAAGAATCATATGTGAGCCAGGAAATCTGTTACATATACATAGGTTAACGATTCTTTTAGGCATTTAATGAATGTGTCTTGTGCACGATTCCGGCGGTCGGTAACACACCCCGATGGCACAAGTTACACATGGAAGCCGAAGCATAATCCACAATATTTCAATACAGGAACATGTGTCAAGCAGGAACGCTTGGAACTTTTTTTTTTACGTCAGGTATTACACCACCGCCTCGTTTTTCTACCCTTCTACAATTCTTTGTCGGACACATCACACTTGAGCCATGTCTCTGTTTCCAGTATGATATCAGCAGAGCCGGACTCCACAAATGCACAACACTGATCTGGTTTTCTGAAAACACTTCTAAAGTTCGCCACAATAATCGACAATTTTTTGTCTTCATCTGCGATGAGACGTTGATCGTCATTAGCGGCAGCCTCGTGTCTAGGGACGGGTGCCACTTCATTGCTTGAAGGGTCGACAGTAAAAATTTTGTTACCCATTATAAGCTATAAGCATTATAAGCCTAAATTTCTCGTTCTGCTGTCACTTCGCGCGCGCGATGCGACAGTGACTACAAAAAAAAAAAAAATCACGGATCGTTTTCAGATTAGTTGCATGCGCAGTGAAAAACCTTACTCGATGCAGACTCGAGGGGTTACCAGGTTTTTTAGTTTGGAGGCGTTTTTCAGGATATTACTTTTGTCTTTGAATTTCAGAAATGTAACCGCGACAGGCCGAGTGCGATCGGCCTTACGTTGACCGACTCGATGGGCTCGCTCTGTTGGTTGAATACCCACGTTTGTCGTGACAAATTGAAAAATTAGATTTTCCGTGCCGCTACACTTTTCAGCAGCCTGTTCAGGAATACCCTTGAATACAAGATTTCGCCCCTTTCAATTATTGAGCTCATCCACAACGAGGTCTGCTCATTGAGTCTGTTTCTGTCCGATGGTCTGCAATTGCACTTGAGATTCTTGAAGAACAGAGCCGCCTGCCGTAACACTTTCACTTAAGTTGTCAACAGGCTCAAGTCGTTCCTCAATTCTGGATAGCTGCCTTTTGACGTCTGTCATATTAGTGGGGATGTCCTCAAGCTTATTCGTCGCTTCCGTGTAAAATCGTTCGTTCGACACGTACTGTTAATTACTGCACCAATGTCACAATTCGGTGAACCGTATCCGGGCTCGAATTAACCTCAACGTCTCCCATATATATATACACGAAATTCTACTATATTCTACTCTAATATTTTACTCCAACATACTTCTTTTGCATACTTCAGTATTAACTTGCTTCAAGGCAACTGGTTCTTGTTTTAACTCCGGTTATTATGGGCTCCAAGATGTGATTGACAAGTAAACTAGGTCTGCAGTGAATCTTCATTTCCTTAAGTTCCTTAAGCGATGGTCCACTGAAGGTGTGGCTGTCATCTCATTATCACGTTAATCGCCGCTATCACATGCGTACCCGGAGCCCGATACCGAGAACTGCGGAAGCGCTCTTCCGTGTGAGGAGTTAAGTGAATATTATCCTTGGTATTAGAGGCCTGCAGAAACCCAACGAAGCATGGCGTTTTCAAAATCTTCTTGACGATCTCTCATTCAACAACTCACAATTTCTAACATAACTACTCCGTTACTGTAACTTCAACAACTCGCGTTCCAAGAAACTCTGCAAAATCGCTGTCACTGAGCTAGCACTGTGAAACGAATTCCAGTCAGTGCAGTAGCTCTGCAGCACACGTGATACGCCACGTGACTGAGGAGAAAGGAAATAATACACACTATGTTTGTTTTTATTTTGTATTCGCGCGCAAGCGTATATGGCCGGCTAGTGAAATCGGAGATGGGATGTTTCTACTCCAGGCTTGTACTTTGCGCAATTGCGGGCGGTCGCGCCCACCGTATCTTGAAAGCGATCTCCATATGGCTCCGACCTTTGTATGCTTTGTGCATCCACCGCTCAGTTTCCGTTGAAGCGATAGACCGCACGAACCTTCGCTCGCTGCGGCGGCTGCGCTTGCTGCCAGCGTTTTGACAGTGGTTGTCTGCGGTCATCGAGTGTGATCTATTCATATTTTCTTGTGTGCGCTGACACCACGCTTGTTAATTCAGTTAGTAAGCGAATGTATCCAAGTTTATTCCGCCGATAAAACTACTATCCCTACTCCGAATATATCTCTACTTATTTGCTATCGCAATTGATTCTTCGCCTTTCGGGCGAAACTGCGACATTTATTTTCTAGCATTCTTGTGTACATCTCCTCAAACTTATTTGCCTTCCTCAAACTTCCTTTGACTGCCTTGTACCGCTACCTGTGCATCTGCTACATGGCGTTTTACCTGGTGTAATATTCTGCAAATGCAATGCAAAATGTGCCCCTATCGACGCTACGCGGCACGCATGTGACATCGCGTGTTTCCTCACGCGCTGCGACGCGTTTACAGGGCATTTTAACGCTGCAGCTAGCAAGCGCTCAAGTGCGTAGTGTGGTTGTAACCTTTAATCCCGTTCCTGAGGGGATTTCTTATCTGGACGCTTATGCTTTCCTAACTTTTGAACTTTCACCGGACTGCCTAGCATGTGTGCATTTGTTTTTCATGTGTGCATAAATGTAATGTAACTAATTTTTGAATGAAACTGCTCACAACAGCGGGTCCGGGTTCGATCCCGGCGGGAAGTGGGTATATTTTAGGGGCGAAGCACCATAAGGCCGAGCCTTGTCCCTCCCTCATCGTCGTTGTCCGTTGCTCTGCTTTGCATGGAGTCCGCTAGGGGGGCTGCGGTGCACAAGGGCTATATAAGCGCTCGTTCCCGACGCGCTCTCTCTCTCTCTCTCTCTCTTCAGCCATGGATGATAATGGTCGCTTGTGATAACGGCACGCCCGCCATGGATGAAAAGGCGAGAAGGTGGAGTCGGGGCTCGCAAAGCTGCTGCAGCACGGCGACGCAGACAACAAGCGGACCCGGAGTCTAGGGCGCGGGAAGCTGCAGCAAACCGGCAACGCCGGCAAGCGGACCCGGAGCTGAGGGCTCACGAACCTCGCGCTTGAACCGAGTATCGGTGCCACCAACCTCAGGTAGAGAACGCTTCCGGCGTTTTGCCGCCGCTTCCCGTGCTCTCGCCGCCTCTGGGTCCGCCTGCCGGCGTCGCCGTGCTGCTGCACTGATCCCAAGGCAGTCTTAAGGAAGGGAAAACGAAGTCCGCACCTCAATACCATATACGACCAATAAAACAACAATGTATATACTTTTAAACTTTCACTAGACTGCCTAGAATGCGTGCATTTGTATTTCATGTGTGCATAAATGTAACGTAACTAATTTTTGCATGAAACTGCTCACAGCAGCGGGTCCGGGTTCGATCCCGGCGGGAAGTGGGTATTTTTTTTCTCATTCCCAGTGATAGCTGCTACGGACACCGGACACCGGCGGCGGAGGAAGCGGCGGACACCATCGCCAACAAAAACTGCTACTGAAATGAGTCCACAACAGCTCACGCTGAAAAAGAAGGAACTGCTCCGGAAATTTGTGTTGACCTCTGGAGGCAAGGTACTTGGCAGGCGGCACGGTAACTCGCCAATACTCACAAGTTCGTGCTTGATTGATGTTAATAACGTGAGGGACCGAGGTCACTATGCGGTTGCTTTGATTTTCGTTCCTTTTTTATTATAGCGGTGATTGTACGGAGAGTACCAGCGTAAAATGTAGTTATCCTGATGT
The DNA here is from genome assembly GCF_013339745.2 of Dermacentor silvarum. Classification (NCBI taxonomy): domain Eukaryota; kingdom Metazoa; phylum Arthropoda; class Arachnida; order Ixodida; family Ixodidae; genus Dermacentor; species Dermacentor silvarum. The sequence goes on from NC_051161.1 coordinate 90,777,786, forward strand.
CCAATCATTTAATGAATCATTTCTGTGTGCACGTACCCAGCTTAACCCTTTTTAAGACCTTTCATCAGAACACACGATGTATCTGAAATAAACAGGAAAAATAAATTATTTGCTTGCGCCTGTTTTTTACTGTTTTGATGCTCTGATGTACTCGAAACATGGCTAACGGCGAGCGATAATCACCAGTTTTTGAGAACTACTCGTAGAATGGTCTCATGCGGCAACGTAGTAAGGGCCGTGGTATCGCTGTTCATGTCAGGTAATCACACGGGCACGAAATTCTCCCAGAATTCTCAGTTATAAACAACAGCATTGAATGTCTTATGGTAAGTTTAGAGCAAGCTACAGTTGTAGTTATGTAACGGCCTCCAATGCGAAATAAAATAGAATGTTTTGACGTTTTAGAGCATGTTCTCCAGTTTGTAAGCAGCTCACATATGCCTTTCATTATAACGGGTGACGTCAATGTCAACATGCTATAATTCGATGCGTCCGTCAGACAGTTCACAGGAATTATAAACTATTTTGCTTGTATAAATCCGACCACACATGCCACAAAAATAACAGACAAAGCAGTTATACCTTGCTTGATGTGTGCATTACCAATTTCCACTCAAATGACTGTATTGCTGAGATTCTGTCTGTGGAGATAAGTGATCACCTTCCGACGTTCTGCTGCATTCCCTGTTCGTCCACAAAACGCACGACAAAAACGCAGCCTTATCTCGAAGAATTAATGCCATAGCCTTGGAAAAGTTCCGTGTCGCTGTACAGTCAATGAACTGGAAATGCGTATTTAAACACGGCAACCCAAACGTACCATATGACGCATTTGTATATAAATTCATGACATGTTACAACCAGGCATTTCCGGTAAAGCCTTGCAACCCTAGGCCAAAGAGGGCAAGGAAGCCATAGGTTGATACCAGACTTCTGAAGATAACCACAAGAAAAAATGAAATGTATCATTCAAGTGTAGAAATACTGTCTGAGTATAAAAAATATAGAAATAATGTAAACGCTGAGTTAAAATTTGCGAAGAATAGGTACTATTACATACTGTTCTCTAAAATAAAAAATGAAGCTAGGAAGGTATGCGAAGAAGCAAAAAAAATTAACATCGCAGAAATACCAGGTCTCGCACCTGTGCATGGAATCAAGTGCAGATGATGTAAGAGGTTGCAAAGCAGCAGCCGAACTGAATGAGTATTTTGTGACTAGTGCAAATTATATTGACGATAACATATCAGTGCCTTCCTGTGTCCTCAAAGATTTCAATCTTGTCAAATATGTAACACTGACACCACTATTTCCAGACGAAGTCGTGCAAATAATAAATAATATCAAGAATAACGCAGCAGCTGGCTTTGGCGATATTAAACCATCACCAATGAAATACGTAGGTTACGTAATAGCTCCAATATTAGCGTACATTATTAACAAAATGCTCGCAACTGGCGTGTTTTCAGATCGCGAGAAAATACCGTTCTTAAAGGAGGTGATAAGCTACAGTTTACCAATTACAGGCCCATCTCCGTACTTGCTGTACTTTCCAAGGTATGTAAAGGCGCGTTAAATATCAAGTTGCATCGATTCTTCTCAATGTACAACATAATTACTGATATGCAATTTGGCTTTCGAAAAATTAAATCATGTGAAATGGCGCTTTTAAGATTTAACATAATAATCATTAAAAACCATTGAAAACAGATTTTATACATTGGGTTCATTCATAGATTTTAGAAAGGCGTTTCATTCAGTATGCCATGACATCTTTATGAACAAGCTTAACAAATACGGTGTGCGTGGCGTGGTGCTCAAATTATTCAAGGACTATCTAACTAACCGCTATCAGTATGTTAGCATAAATGATAGTGAATACACTTAAGCTGAAATGAAGTAAGGTGTCCCGTAGGGTCGAATGCTCCGGCCGGTGTTATATTTAATTTATATTATTGATATGTGTGATATTCCACTCTCTTCTAAGCTAATAATGCATTCAGACGCTACAAATGCTACAAAAACACAGGAGGGAAGAAGACGTTACAAGGTGAAAGTCGTATACAGACGAATATTTGTTTGAGTTTGAGTGCAGATAAAGTTGATCCTTGCTCAAAGCTTATACCACGTGCTTTTTGATCCCTTGCTGGAGACTCGCGGCATCGTTTGGCAAATGCACGCACTAGCGGCCAGCGTTGCTAGATCGATTGTGGCAAGAATATGCAGAAACTGCGACATCTGTGGGGTAATATGGCAACAACAACGCGCTGGCTCGCGGTTCCGATATCGCTACCCGCTGTCTTGACGCACTCTTTTTATGCAAGTTCACGCGTGTACACGGCCAACCAATATGGAAGAGAACACCAGATTTGCATTCACCGTCAATAATGCTTCTAGGTTTTGCTTGTCATCACTTTTTATCGCTAAGCTGTTAGTAAACCACTGGAAACACACTAAAACAATAAATGCGTGTTTTCCCAGTCTCCTTGGCCAAGTAGATTATGCGCAAAATTAAAATTCGGAGGCAATGAGGGGTATATGATAAGGATGATAAGAGTGCAAATATTTATGTGTCTCGATTAACAAGGTAGTAAATGGAAATACTGAAACCCTCATCTGAGCCTGTTTAGCGGTGCTAAATTCAATGCGCAGAATTTTCCTCCCGGGTCCTGGCAGTACCGAATGTGGCAGGAAATTTGTATTAAATAGTGGGGTGCTGCGTTATAGGTGATGTGCACAGAAGGTGGAAAGTCTATAGACTAATTAGGGGGCCTTTCAAATATTTATTGAATACGCGTTTTATCACTCCTTAGCAGCGTTATATGAAGCGCGTACTTGCATGGGCTAATGTCCTTGGAGAAATAAACGTCTCACCGAGACACAGCATATTGCATGGGCACCGAAAACGCGTTGTGTCAATGTACGGTCAAAGTTTAAACTACTTGTGTCGGTTAATTCTGTACTTGTAGGAAAATACTAATACAAGCTTCCGTGAGCTTTCGAAGGGTGCGTTACTACGCGTAGAATGGTTGCCTGATGTACTGGGAAAACTGAATGTTCCACAGAGTTCAAATTTAGAGGGATTAGGGAGCATGTAGTGAGTGATGCACGGTCAATGTTTATATGTGTAGCGCCAGATCGCTCGTAGTGACTCGGAATTATGTTGCAGTCGAGAATACTTACGCGAACTAAGTAATGCCCAATTTAGTTTTGATAGAGTGTACATAATCGAAGCAATCGGTAGCGGACACAAAAATTAGCGTAGCTTGCACTGGAGGCGCAATGCTAAAGAAACAGCGGAGCTGATGGGCACCTAGCTAGTCCTCGCTTTTGAGCTAGGCTAAACACTACCAAGTCATCCCCAGCATTTTCGCATTTTATTGATTATTGATCGATTATCGATTAGCAATTGATTGTCTATCAATTGGCTGCCACGAGGTATTGGCCACGTATTTGGGCTAGGCTAAGCACTACTAAGTCAACCCCAGCATTTACCAGAATTTATGCATTATTGATCGATTATCGATTAGCTATTGATTGGCTATCAATTGCCTATCCATGAGTGACTAAGCTTAAGTAGTCCCAACCATGCTTAGCTAGACTTAGCCATTCTCAGCTTCGCTAGGTCACAGGGGTATGTGCCATTGCGCTTGGACCCTTTCTGCACGGCCGCCAGGGTCGGCCCACATATTTGGATTCAGCAGACACAGTACGCCAGGCCTAAACAGCTCCGCTGTTAAAACGCTCCTGAGCATAACATTGGGTCAAGGTGAAAGGTGCCAAGTAGGTGAAAAATGCTCCACACACTTTCGCTACGGCCCCTCTCATCTCCCCTAATGTGCCTTGGTGCACTGAACCACATCAGTTCGAATAATTGCAGGCTTTAGGATTCCATAAGATTCACTAAAGATGAAACTACTATAGATCTGATCACTCACTCCCTGTGACACACTAAGCCACCAAGCTAGACCTAGAGCTAGCCGTCTCTTGGCTTAGCTAGACGACTGATATGGAGCTGTTTTTGAGTCATCACTGCCAGTAGGTGTTACGCGGCTCCGCGACTCTGCGCTGTCGTATGTCACATCAGCTAGACTACGCGGAGCTCGACAGTGGTCGTCTTTGGATACGGCAGCCACATTTTGATAGGGGGCAAAATGCAAGAAATTCTCGTGTACTGTGCGCCCTGACTACGGCGTGCTTCATAATCGTATTGTGGTTTTGCGCATTTAAAACACCAGCGTTTTTCTTTTCGTCTTTCCAGAAAATCTGCCAACATTGACGTCATCTACAGTGACTCACGGTTGGCCATTAGGGCATTTCAGTATGGTGTAATTTCAGAACAGGCTTTTGGGCCGCTTCGTAAGGCAGGTCCGGATAGAATCAAGCATCACTTGCTTACTTGGTTCCCAGCCCACATAGGGCACATGGTGGGTGTCCCCACGAACCTCAATGAGACGGCCCACGTTGCCGCGCGTGCACTGACTGACCGCGCTGGCGCTGTAACGGCCGAAGAGAGCGTTACGGATGGTAGGGATGCGCCCGCCATTGATAATGAACTTATTAAACACTTCTAGCTCTCGCGGCGACAATACCCTCCTCCTCACCCCAAGCTCACCAGGCCTCAGGCACTGACATTCACTTTTGCAGACAGAGACCTATCCCAATCTTTTCACGCTACATGCGATATATCCGGAGATTCACACTGATGACGCGTGCCCTGCTTGCGGGGATAGATAAACACTTTCGCACATGCTGTGGGGATGTATCTTTATAGCAAGCCCTGACCTCAGCTCAGCTAGGTGGGAGGCGACCCTCCGCAACCCACTCCTGGCTGAGCAACGTTGGGCTCTCCAACAGGCCCACGATGTGGCTGGCAGGCTATAGGCCTGTCGGTCCCGACGTGGGAGCGTCCCGCGACATGCTAATGCGCGTTCTGCAGGACTGAATCTTTATTCCAGACTTGCATTCATGCGTTCTCCGTGGAGAAGGAAAAAAAAACTAAATACAAACAAACATAGTGTGCTTTCTTTCCTTTCTCCTCCTCTAGGTGACGTATCAGGTGTGCTGCAGAGCTACTACATTGACTGGAGTTCGTTTCGCAGTGATATCTCAGTGACAGAAATTTTATAGGGTTTCTGGTAACGCGAGTTGCTCAAGGTACATTAGCAGAGTAATTATGTTAAAAAGTCTGAGCTTTTGAATGAGGGAGTATCAAGAACATTTTAAAAAGCCATCCTTCGTTGGGCGTGTGCAGGCCTCTAAATATATCAAGGGTGATATTCACAAAATTCCTGAGACACAAGAGCACTTACGCATTGCTCGGTATCGGGCTCCCGGAACTCATGTGATAGCGATTGACGTGATAATGAGACGATCTTCACACCTATACTGGACCACATCTTGAGGAACTGGTGGCAAAGAAGTTATTTCACTCCATATCCAGCTTACTTGTCTGTGACCTCTTCGAATCAATAATAACCGGAGTTCAAACAAGAACCAGTTGCATGAATCAAGCTCACTACTCATGCGGAAGCACTATTGTGTGTCAGGAATTTTGTGAATATCAGCCTTGATATTATAGGTCTGCACAAGCCCAACGATACAATACAATGCACGTATGTTAGAGTAAAATATTGGAGTAAAATATTGTACAATGTACTTATGCAGTCATCGCCCATCAGCGCGCGCCTCAGTCACCAAGACCCCAGTCGCGATCTCCATCACCGCGGCGATCCTATCCAAGTCGCGGAGGTACACCCGTGAGCAAAAGTATAGGTACCAGGGATTGCGATAAAAAGCCGATTTTTTCAACTGCTTGCGAATGAAACTTGAAATTGAGGACTGCAGTGCAAACTTGGCATGGCGAACTTTCCAGTGTACCCGTCAATGTCAGTTTGTGCGTTAATTACGGAGAAATTCAGTTTTTTCGGCGGTCCTTTGGTCCTTATACTTTTGCTCACGGGTGTACATCGAGGATGACGCAGGAACGGTCTCTGAGCCCTCACCTGGAAAACTGACGTAAGCGACTTTTGGAGGCGAGGCCACTGATGCGTCACGTGCTGAAGACCTCCAAGCGACGTGACCTCGACCCGACGGAGATTCGACGACGCCTGTAGCACCTCCACCAGAAATGTCACGTTCTAGGAGAACAGGCGTCCTGAAGCGTTGAGTTCGAGTCGCTGACCACCAGCAGATCAAACTCAAAAACTCAAGCACCCGCGCGTGGATCGGAGGATCTTTGTCTGCTTCTTCGCTGGCGCCCGTCAAAGTAGGTGCCAGCGCATGGCGCGTAGACTGGCGCGCAGACTGGCGCGCGTCTCCGGCTTTCTAATTATGTAGCACATGTTCGAAAGTGTGGCAATATATATATATATATATATATATATATATATATACATAATGCGGGTGTGCAAACAGTAAAATTTTATCTCGAATCGAATTCGAATCGAATAGTGCCGAATAGGCCAAAAATATCGAATATCCAATACAAAAGATTTTATTGAAAATTTACAGAAAGAACAAAAAAAATTATGTCTGCTAATGTCCTCGAGCACACAAAGCGGTGAGTGACTGTTACCGCAAGGCTACAAATTGTCATGCAGAAACATAAGCTGTTTCACATGAACTGGCTTCAGGCTCTCTCGCCGTGATGTTACGGTGTTTCCTGCAGTTGAAAACATGCGTTCACTGGGCACCTCTGTAGCAGAGATGGGAAGGTATCGTAAAGCAATTTTGGAGATTCCTGGATACAGAAGCTCCATGCTCTTTCCAACATTTCAAAGATCATCCTTTCTTTGAATGAGCGGCTCATTGTAATATTTTTGGAAGATGTTTGTGCAAAAGTGTTTCGCGGCGCTGGCAGCATACGCGACTGAACTACGCAAAAGTTCGTGACTTCGTTTCGGAAGCGAAGTTGTGAAAGGCTTGACAGTTCTCTCATGTGTGTTTATTTTTTTGTACGTGTGGAAATGGCAAATCTCCTTTAATATAAACATGCGCTCGCTTTTGAACCAGGATACCGGCGAAAGTTTTAACGAAAGGCCTACTGTAACGACGTTAGCATTAGTTTTAACCACACCACCTTAACCAAGTTGCACCATTGGCCTTTGTCGCGTTTTAGTTATTCGTCCTGTCGAATTATTCGAAACTTCGAATACTAGCTATTCGAAAATCGAATCGAATTATTCGATTAGATAGTACTTCGATTCAAATTCGGAACTCGAATATTCGCGCACCCCTAATACTATTATTGTATGGAGGTGGAAACAAAATCCACAAAATCAATATAAAGAAGCAGACAGGCACAGATGTCACTTGAACATCTCCGAGCGCCTGTCTGTGTTGTCGTCCCGTCTTTGTTTGCGCTTTTAAAACTCATCTCCAGTTTGACCAAGATGAACAAGTGAGTAGCGTGTTCTTGGACTTTAGGAAGGCCATTAACGGGGTACCGTATGCACTACTACTGCACAAACAATCTTTTCTTTGTTTATATCACACCATATTTGTGTTTTTTTATTTATTTATTTAGAAACCTGCATCGCGCAGTTGGGTATTATTGTAGGCAGGTGGAAACAAAAGCCACAAAATCAATATACGGAAGCAGACAGGCACAGATGCCACTTGAACCTCTCCGAGCGCCTGTCTGTGTTTCTTGTCGTCCCGTCTTTGTTTGGGCTTTTAAAACTCATCTCCGGTTTGGTTGAAATTATATAATCAAAGCCCCTTTCTTAAAGAAAGATGCTTAAGCGCGAAGCTTTCGCCCATACAAACTGCATCAAAGAGATGCTGAGCGACCCGATGCGATGCATATGTGATTTGATTGCTTGTTTAGGATTGTATTTTTTGAAGGTTGAAGTTGAATGAAGACACGTTCCGTTGGATTGCATAGCCTTTATTTTAGATCATATAGCCGTTGATGACACGCACACACTCACACTTTCACGGACTGCATGCCGTTGCCGATACACGGGATCGGCCTTACGGGCACGATCGTGCTCGCGCTTACGTTCGCGTGTGGTAGCCTCCTCTTCTGCCATGCGCTGCACCCGTGGCCTACCCATGATGACGGCCGGGAGTGCATTGCGTGTCGTGCGTATGCAATGCAGATATATACTGTTCATCTGGGTAGCGTGGCGTTGCAGTTCCCATGCGTTGTTCTTATCGGTACAACTGCGAATGTAAATTGTAGTGTTCTGCGATTGTGTGCGCAGATGCGCAGATTGTTCTAGTGTATTAGCACATGAGCAGATAGTCCATTGTGTAAGGTGGCTTTACTGCAGTGCGTTTTCGGTGCCCACGGACGAATTAGTGAGACATAGAAAGCTACGCTTTAAAAATATGACAGGCTCTACATGGAGACGAATAGTTGTAGTATTTTAGCAAATAAAGGAGGTAAGCACGAATTGTGTTCCCGATTCGTAATATTACGTTAGAGTATTGGAGAAAAGACCCAAACTTTCTTCACAATTCGATATTTGGTCTTCGCTTCCTCATTCTCTGACGGAACAACAATCAACCAATCAATCAACCGACATTCATTGCGTTTAGAGAACCTGAAACCATTTAAAGCAAAAAATTGCCATGAAACAGCAGCAACAGATGGAAGTCAAAGTTGCGTTTATCTAAAGTTTACGCCCCTAAGCATCGCTTTTCCATCAGCAAACGAATCTTTACTAATCTCGCAGAGCGCGCGGGAGCCACAACTCCTAAGGTAGTCAACGTCTTTATTTGCGCACCAGGAGTGCTCGGGTAGAACAGAGGAGAATTCACCGCTTTTGTGGAGATAATATAAACTGTCCCTCAGGGATTAAGATTCGCGAAAAGGTCGCCGTCAGCACCAGAAAAAGAAAAGTCTTTTTTCTTTCATGAGGACTTTGTCGAAGGCTGCCAAGCACTCTTCATCCTTTCGTACATACGCGTAGTTTAGCGGTGGTCAGCCGCTCAGAGGAGGGTATTCCGATGTCAGAGAAACGACGCCGACAAAATAGCGTTGCTAAACGGTAAAACTATGATTCAGCCATCGCTGCCTCTTTCTACGATCTAGGACAAAAGGTAAGAGCAATTTTGCGGCCGGCTTACCTGTCCCGTGTGCTTGCTGCATTTAAGCGCTTCAAAAGGAAGAAGGCGGTTAGCATTTCTTATCGACGAGACGTAAACATGTAAAGGAATATTTCCTTGCCCTGCTAGTCTGCTTTACATTATGCAGTCTGCATTATGTAGAATGGCTACGTATACTTAGAACGCTTAGAACGGCTACGTATACTTAGTCGGTGACCTTGTTTAATGGTATCATATGCCTCTGCGCCGAACGACATCAGTTGAGAAAAAAGTCTGCCGCCCACAAGCAGAAGAAGCACGCGCGCGCAAACACACAGATTTCCAGAGCCGCATATTCAAGATACTCGAGTTACTGTCCGAAAATTTGCGCGACTTTAGGCGAGTCAATGCATACATGATCTCGTGTTTACCCGTACACTCTCACAAAAGAGTGTTTGCGAATAAGCAAGCATACACGTTGAATGGCACAGACACCGGTCTATATATAGATATATGCATGTCCTCGTACACGACATACACACACACACAAGCATATACGCAGCTTCTTCGTTTTCTTTTTTTTTCAGGAGAGCGCCAAATCACTTCCGTATAGGACCACAGACTCAAAGACAGGCATAGACAGAGCAGGAGTGTGAATTATCTGTCGTGCGGGCGAGCTAACAGGGTGAGGTGGATCGGATGGCCCGCTGTGGGTAGTGCTCCCCGTTACAAGTGCATCCTCGCCGCATGGCTTGCCTGTATTGCCGGCAACGTTTGCAAGGCTGGGCCCGCCTTTAGCTAGCAGCAATATTATCCCTCTTCGTCCTGCTAATTCACCACAAGTCGACGACCGTAAAATACATCGCGTTTTTGGGGCAGCGGACCGGACACAGCCAGGCCGTTGATTGAACGCTCTGTAGTCTATACCCTAGTCTTTCTGGTCATTATCCTCATCGTCGCTTTACACGTCTTTCTTTTTCGCTGACGAACGCCGAAAAGTAAAGTAGCCGAAGTAGTTCCCACTTTGGTATTTTCAGGCAGCTTCTTTATAACAGAACAGAAAAATATGCAATATAAGGCACGAGCAGCAAGCACTTCTGCATCGTCGCTTTGTGCGATGTCCTCGCCTTAAGCCCTCCAGGATCCTGTATTACAGCCGACAAGTATTTGCCATATCCCATTTTAGAATATCAGGAATGCTATAGGCAATTGAATGAAGAAGCCCTATTGGACGGAAGAGACAAAAGAAAATCACAATGAAGATGCTCTCGTGAATTCTCTGGAAACCATCAGCCAAGAAAGATACAATTCCGCGTGCTATCAATTCACCACATGGAAAGTAACCATTCTGATGGCGCTACCCACAAACCACCGCGCTGATTCCACACACTGGCAAGAAGGCAAGAAGCTTCAGCTACATGAGTGCCTTTTCCTCCCACGGAACGTGCCGTGTTTAAACGGCTTCTTTTAAAACCGCATTTGCCAACAGCGTGGCGCAATTACGTCCGGTAAACCGACTCAGAATAGTTTCATATTATGTTGCAGAATACTGTCGTAAATGACATCAAATTTAGGAAAATGAGTCTTTCTCACAGGACCAAAGAAAAAAAATGAAGTCACTGCAAAGCTCAGGAACATTACGAACGTCTACTGGTGTTCCAACTATCATGCACCAAGATTTAAAAATCTACAAATGCAACGTAGCAGGATGGAACCAAGGTAATGTTTTTGCCATTCCTTGGAGATACTCAGAGAACATTATTAGTCTAAATAATGAACCTCTCAAATATTACAATGAGATGGAAGTGTCAATGAGAAAATTGTAGAGCTACTTGAAAAACTCCCGATACACTGTTGCTCAGTACGTGCTACATGAGGGTTTTTCGCGAATACACGCAAAGTGTCTCGAGCGGCCAGTCGCGCCGGCAATTTTGCGTGTTTTATCGCGTTTCTTTCACGCTCGCAAAAACACTATTATGTAGCACGTGTTCAGCAACAGAAATTCTGGTGCATCGGGAGTTTCCAATATTGTTCTACAATGTTCTCATTGACGCTTTCCTTTAAATATAATATTTGAAAAGTTGAAATAATTAAGATCTAATTAGGCGGAATGCAAAAAATAACCCGAGTGTCTTCAAGCAACGGGAAACAACAGTACCCTGGTTCTGCCCAGCTATGTGGCATTTACATATTTTAAATCGCGGTGCATGATAGTTGGCACATCCTGTATACAGGCTGTTTCACCTAACGTGGGCCAAACTTTAAACGTTTGCAAATGCTACTTACTTGTGTGCACTGCCATACCCTTGGCCGAAACTATTTCACGGGCGCAGTCATAATCGACTGGACTTCGCGTCATGACTCTGCCCAAGGTAGCATGACTGTCCACTGAAGCGGCTCAGCAGGCAGCTAAGTGTGACGACGTGTCCTGGTGTGCTCTGTACGCACACCAACGTTCACACCCATAACACACCCCACCACATGTCAATGGGAGACAGCGCTGTCCAGCTCAGACTCGATGGGCCAGCACAACCTGGTCAACCGAGTGAGAAGAGCAGCTAAGGCTGCTGAACTCCTGGCCTTAGTGGACGACCCACTGCCGAGCGAAGGAGCTACCTACGCTCGTGTGCTCTTTTGCATGAAGCTTATTCTCTCTCTCTCGCCCCATGCACCCTCAGCAACACTTCTGGGCATGAAGTCTGACCATGAAGTACTCGCATCCGGACTGAGTTAGCTGTAGTGACAGGTCAAGCGGACACTGACGGACCGCGAACACTGTCTTTTCCTGGCGGAGATACGGGCAGCGGGCCCTGATGACATGGACGAGCTTCAACTCCGGTGCCCGAATCCTCCTCGACTTCGTAGATGCCGTCGGCTTACTTGCTCTCTAATAATCCATCCTTCCTTTCCTTGGGCCTGCGGGCCCTTCTTGTTAGAAACTAAGAAACAGCGAAAACAACAATTAACCAGAGATGGTAGGTGCTATTGGTGTTGAGAAAAGCAACAATGGGAAGGATGTAAGCGAAACATTGGGCAAACTTTCAGTGAGAGTTATCACTCTTGTGAATTTCACTCATAGCTGATGCAATTATGGTGCGTACGCATCAGGTATATAGGCCAAGAATCTGGCTTTATTTCCTTCCTCCGCCAATACTGTCTTTGTTTTCTTAGAACTTTAAACAGACGCATCCTTTTGCACATCGCTCGTTTGTGTTGTTTACATGTAAATGTTTGACCTGATGTGTCCTTTATTGGCAGTTCGTAGCTAGTTTTCCGTACTTTCACATGAGTGGCAGCTCAATATGGCGATGACATTGCTTTTATCCCAAATATAGAAACATTATTAGCGACTCTCAATCGGCTATACGAAATTATGCCAGAGGAGGGATATCAGTTGAAGCTGCAAAAATTCTAAACAGTGAAACCCAACTTATATCATCTGAGGAATGTTACGACAAGGAAATCATATGGTTCCCAGCCCATACAGACTGCGAATCCACCGCGAACCCAAACCTTAACGAGTCTGCCCATCGTGTTGCGCCAGGATTCACTAACCGCGCCCGACTAGGGGGGGCTCTGGCCGAGGAGGAGATGGAACGGATGGATAGGGCTACACTTTTCTCATTCAGTCACATTACCCAATTCTACAGAAAGTCGAGGTGTATATATCCACCTCCTAACCCAAAATTAAACAGGTCTCAGGCGGTTGACTGGAGGCGACTTCAAATCAAAACTTACACGAACCCGGTACATCTTAACCGCATGTTTCCGGATTTATACCCCGAGGCCAAATGTACGTTATGTAATGATAGAGTAGCCACCCTAGAGCACATACTATGGGATTGTGAAATAGTTCAGAGAAGAATTGCAGTCCCCCGGATGAACTAAGGGCGCGGTGGAGAACCGCACTGACTAGCTCTGACCTTCAGGACCAACTTTGGGCCATCCAGCAAGCCTGATAAGCTATCACAATGAAGACACTTTCATTCTCTGCTGCTCCCGGCGAAGACACGGTCTCTCTGCTGCTTCCGGCGCCACCTAGACCCAGGCCATCAATTTGCCGAATATTTATTAACGTTGTCTCACTCACTGCTTTTCCTTCATTCACTGCCGCGACTTTTTAAGAGACAAAGCTTTATTAATAGAAATATGATATCTTGGTTAACTTACTTGATTAGCATTAATTAATGCGAGTGAACAAAGTTTTTTGGTTTCTGAAGTGAAGATTGTACCGAAGAGCTAGAATTTCTACAATTCTTATCAAAGCGAAAGCCTTAGATGGCTCATGGGTCGAAAAAATGACCATCAGGCGTTATGGCACCAAAATTCAATGGCACCAAAATTGATGGTACCAAAATTGATGGTCGAACCCACGACCATTCATGGGAGTCGGACGCACCACCTGTGGTGTTAATTATGGCGAAGTTAGTTTGACACAGCTAATTAAGGTAGAGGTAATTAGGGCACTCGAACCCACTACCTTTGGTGGCAGAAAATAAGGAAGAAGAAGTAACAGCGGATTCGAATGAGAATGTCAAGTAATTTAATGAATACCTCATGTCTTCTTGCCTACCTGAATGCCTTCATCCTCATTAAGGTATGCTAAAGTGACTGTCCGCTTTTTTTCATGCTGGTCTCTCGATGGCGAGCTTTCATTAACACGCAGTCATGGCCACCTCATGCATGTCACATAGCCAGCGCGGAAGCATATAGGCCATTATAGCCGGCCAGGTTTCGTGGCAGGGCATAATGGTCATATTTTATAAACCATTTTCATCTGTAGGTAATCATCATCATCATCATCAGCCTATATTTTATGTCCACTGCAGGACGAAGGCTTCTCCCTGCAATCTCCAATTACCCCTGTCTTGCGTTAGCGTACTCCAACTTGCGCATGCAAATTTCCTAACTTCATCATCCCATCTGGTTTTCTGCCGACCTCGACTGCGCTTCCCTTCTCTTGGTATCCATTCTGTAACCCTAAATGGTCCATCGGTTAGAAATGGAGCTGGGCAGTCCATCCTACGCATCACATGGCCTGCCCAGCTCCATTTCTTCCGCTTAATGTCAACTAGAATATCGGCTATCCCAGTTTCTCTGATCCACACTGCTCTCTTCCTGTCTCTTAACGTTACTCCTAAGATTTTTCATTCCATCGCTCTTTGTGCGGTCCTTATCTTGTTCTCGAGCTTCTTTGTTAACCTCCAAGTTTCTGCCCATATGTTAGCACCGGTAGAATGCAATGATTGTACACTTTTCTTTTCAACGACAGTGGTAAGCTCCCAGTCAGGATTTGGCAATGCCTGCCGTATGCACTCCAACCCAATTTTATTCTTCTGTTAAATTCTTTCTCATGATGAGGGTCCCCTGTGAGTAATTGACCTAGATAAACATATTCCTTTACATAGTCTAGAGGCTGACTGGCGATCCTGAATTCTTGTTCGCTTGCCAGGCTATTGAACATTATCTTTGTCTTCTGCATATCCATCTTCAACCCGATTCTTGCACTTTCTCGATGAAGGTCCTCAATTATTTGTTGTAATTCCTCTCCATTGTTGCTCAATAGGACAATGTCATCTGCAAACCGAAGGTTGCTGAGATATTCGCCGTCGATCCTCACTCCTAATCCTTCCCAGTCTAAGAGCTTGAATACTTCTTCTAAGCATGCAGTGAATAGCATTGGAGAGATTGTGTCTCCTTGCCTGACCCCTGTCTTGATAGGTAACTTTCTACTTTTCTTGTGGAGAACAAAGGTAGCTGTGGAATCCTTGTAGATATTTGCTAAGATATTCACGTATGCCTCCTGTGCTCCTTGATTACGCAATGCCTCTATGACTGCTGGTATCTCTACTGAATCAAATACCTTTTCATAATCTATGAAAGCCATATAGAGAGGTTGACTGTACTCCGCAGATTTCTCGATTACCTGATTGATGACATGGATGTGATCCATCGTAGAATATCCCTTCCTGAAGCCAGCCTGTTCTCTTGGTTGGCTGAAGTCAAGTGTTGTCCTGATTCTATTGGAAATTATCTTGGTGAATATTTTATACAATACTGAAAGCAAGCTAATGGGTCTATAATTTTTCAATTCTTTGTCTCCCTTCTTATGGATTAGTATAATGTTGGCATTCTTCCAGCTCTCTGGTACACTTGAAGTTGTGAGGCATTGCGTATAAAGGGCCGCAAGCTTTTCAAGCGTGATATCTCCTCCATCTTTGATTAAATCTACTGTTATTCCATCTTCTCCAACAGCTTTTCCCCTGGTCATGTCTTTCAAGGCCATCCTAACTTGATCGCTAGTTATAGAAGGAGCCTCTGTATCCGGTTCATCACTATTTCGAATGGAAATAGCTTGGCTGTTTTGGGCACTGTACAGTTCAGTTGTAGGTAATCCGTGATTGTAGGAGGGCCGTGATCGTATAGTGGTTAGTACCTTGCGTTGTAGGTAATCACAAACATACAAATCAATTTTGCCATAAAATTCCTAAACACATTTAAATTATCATTGCAGTAAGCACAATAAACATTTCGTTTACTAGGAAACGTATAAAGGGGCATTTACTACGACGACTTAGATTCGAAAAGACGCTTTCTTTTAGAGTGATGTTTTTATATGTTCTCTGGGTGTAAGACACTGGCCAGGAAGCTTCATGCAGGTTGGAGGCTCAGTGCTGCCAAGGCATGTCCAAAATTGTCTTCGCTGTTTTAAGCAGCCTTGTTTTCCAGCCACTTCGGTCAGTTTCTTCCTTGAAGCAGTGTCGAATTCGCCATCTTTCATTCGAGTACACCTTTACTGAAATTGTCCATGGCATTACAATATTTCACGGACTTTACGTCTCGGAGATAGCGGCACTCAAAGGTGTCAGGCTTTCCTGCATTCTCATCCGACTCCCTGCTTGCTATAAAAATTGCCTCCCCTTGAGACTACGCCTCCCCGGGTGGCACGCGAATTTCAGCGCATCAGACCTTCCAGCCATTGGCATGTTTTATTTACGTAAATTTCAGCTCGCTGCTAGAAAATATTGCTAAAGTTCCGATGCATCGCGCGTACTCTCAAAACATTATAATCTCGCTGGGGCGTATTTTTTACTTCAACTACGCCGCATCTTTCTGCAGTTCGCAGAATTCTAAACCACTTAGCTTTATAGACGGAACGTACAATTTCCACCTGGGCTTCTAATGCTGTCTCAATGCTCATAACTCGTTTGTTCCTCCCTGCGGTTAGATCTGACGAACGACTAACTTAGTGTTGCAATTTGTTACGGTTTGTTGATTATGGTTCTCCTTTACATTATATTCCTCAGCTTCCACAGAACCGTTGCAGGTCATTCTCATTTGATGAATCCTAAACGTTTAATATTATCGTGATGCGTTCCTTCTTACCTGATATAAGCGGTAATATTCAAGCTACGGCCTTGTGATGTAATTTGATACGATCACGTTGTTCAACATATATACAGAGATTGGCAGAAAACAAAAAAAGACACAACCAATACAATACGTAGTTAACAGCGTGCGTAATTGACGCGATCAGTCCACTGATGTGAAACATAGTCTATAGCTGCGAAGTGGCGCCAGGGGATAGTGCCGTGCGCAGCAAACTCGTGGGTCGGCACATGGGTCCGACAATTTTGCGTGGGCCCTTGAGATGCGGGTTGCTGCTGGGCGTATGCACGGCACACAGCTTGATGAACAGCGCCGTGACACCGCTGCCCAGCACGACGGCCAATAGCGTGAAGTACCAGTATTCCTGCAACGGATAGACATATCGAGCACCGGAAACACTACCGCGGTATGTTTGTCCCGTATACGCGGGCCTCGGAGCATTTGCCAGTCATACAAGAAGGTTTGATACGACGAGGTTGACCGCACAATCGCCTATACTGTTATCAGCCGATTGCCTGAATAGGAGCAGGAGGTGAGCTGACACGGTTCATTTTATTTTTAACCCGAATTCTACAGCACTGCACCATTTCATTATATCTATTGTAGGTTAGAATGAGTTAGATCGACCCCGCAAGTACAAATTATTCACTAATTCTTTTCTGCTTACATTACCCGTTCTTACTATTTTCTTCAGCTCACCCCTATAGTGGACACGTGCCGTAGTTGAGATTCATTATCATCGTGAGATGATCGATATGATAGTGCGCAAGCAACTCTTCGGCCATCTTGACTACCGTTACCCTTAACGAGTCCGTGCAAGACATTGTGTAATTTTCACCTACCCCATAGACTCGTTCAAGGGCCATACTTTTTTTTCACAATTATGACTAGGTACGGACATTACACGGGACCGAACCTATTGGTCAAAATGATGTCGCCGCAGCCGGCGACTTGTGAAAAACGCGGATCCCCTGACGTACCCTTGCATCAGAGGTCAACGCGTAGCTTTCGCCATCTAGTAGCGGTACGCGGAGTGACGTAGGGCGCGAATATTCGCCGATGGGCACGGCACGTGCGGAATCGCATACAACACCCTTATTGGAGCACATTAATTCTAATAATTACAGACCGACAGCCATGAAATATACGGTGTAAAATGTCTGTTGGAATGTAGGCCGCATAAAAACAGGGGGTGTAAAGCAGTGAGCTTCGGTTTCAGAATGCGTATTTGTAATCATAATAGCACCTGTATCATAATGGCATCGTGATGACATCACGGCATCACATGCGTCATGTCACGGCACCACCATCAAGTCGCAAAGGATCACTCATGTTTCACGTCCGCATCGCTTAATATTGTTTTCATCGCTCATAGTGTTCGTTGCCAGAAAATGCATTAATCGTTCGCACTGACTGAATTCGCGTGGATGCAATGACGTGATGTATTAAATATAAGATGTTCGAGTTCCACATCTTTTATAGGAAGAAATTGTGAGTTATCGCTTAATAATTATCAAAATACCGCATACCCATTACGATCAGTCACCTCGAAAACTGTAACCGTTCCAAAATTTCGCAATAACTACGGATCATTTACATTCTCTCATGCTGGATCTGAGCTCTGGAGGAAATTACCAACAGATCTAACTGCACAAGAGTCATTTATCAGTTACAAAACTAACCTTCGCTCTTTTATGCTCGCGTCACTTGCTCAATGAGTATGTACCATATTACCTTAAATCAGTATATTCGAATAGCTCTCCCCTAGAAATCGCTTAAAGATGTGCCGCGTCACTGTGCTGTACATGTTGCGCTTCCGCGCGTAGCTGCCTCACCCTTACCGCCATTACGTTTCGCAGGCCGCGTCCACCGAAAACGAGCCAGTGCAGACGGGCGAGCGCTCCTTCGGCCTCCACCAGGCGGCACCTCTGAAAGACGTCGCAGTAGCCGCGCAGGTCGTCGCACGGTGCTCCGGGCTCCATCTTTTTGTTGCAGAAGTCTTTCATGCGTTTGAAGTGGCACGCCTCCATGCAAACGCTGTCCGACGCTGCACACCGGAATGACCTGTTCCATGAGCTTCGTCTACACGAACTTGACGCTAAGCGGGTCGATTCATAAACCGAGCCGACCCACTCCGACCTGACCGCGTTTACATGCATCTTGCCAAGAAGAGTTACCCTACACCCTTGCAGGCGGGCTAAGAGAACTCACCTCGAAAGCCACTCGGCCTTACCTGCTGTGTTGCTTACATTAACTCTATGACTGGTTTTCGCCCCCGGCAAGTCGACTCGACCCGACTTTATCGGGTTCATGTAATCGTAGCTATTGAATAAAAGAAGCGGGTTTGGTACATTTGCACAAGGTGGTTTGCTTCGATGATTTTTGTGCCTATAGGTGCTTTCTCACGCTATAAATGGAGCCGTAGGAATACTATCTGCATTCGTAACAAGCGTCTTGTCTCTCAGCACTCGCAGGCCGCGAGCATCATGCGCGTTCAGTAATTAACTTTCGTTCTTTCTTATTTCCCAATGAAGAGCAATAGGCTCAAGGAGTGTACTCGACGTTGATAGCCCCCTCAGTACCTACGTAAATGAAATTTCCATCGTGTAACACACCCCGTATGTCGCAATTCATTCGCATTTTTCCTATACAATTTGCGGATCAATTTTGACAGGATATAGAAGACTGCGAAGCTCTTGCGGCCCGATTGGCGCTCTTTGGCCACATCTGGCCCTTGCGCCAATAAACCACAATGATCATCATCATCTTGCGGCACGATGCAATGAACGGTGATAGGGTCTGCGGCGCAGGCAACCATGTCGGGCCTATATGTATAAGTGGTGCAAAGTAGTCAACAAGAGAAAAATAGTATTAGGAAAAAATGTCGCCTTAGAGTAGAGTGCCGAAAATTTTAGTCACGCCATTTTATCGCACATGAAAATCATATTACGATTTATTAAAACCCGATAATAAACTGCGCTCTTCGGGACTGAACCATTCATTATATTGTCATGTGGATTACTACACGTAATTTGGCTGGGTGAAAGCTCTCTAACGACACGGGTCGGTACTTGGTGGAAGCCCTCTCATGGTTCGAATTCTGGAACCGGCAGGCGAACTTGTTTGGAGTGATAAAAGGACCTTCGCGCGTCAGCTATCTGCCACTCATGTGAGCTTCTATCGTAGTTTTCTTTCCTGTTTACCTCTTCGTTCATCAATATTTTCCGTCTGCTATAAATAGTGCGTTGAATGAGAAACGCTTGTTTTTTTTTTTTTTTTTTTTCTCGCCGGAATTTAGGGCCAAATAGCCTGTCGCGGCTTAATGGCCAGTCCCTTCTTTGATTAGTTAGTCGATAAATACATTCAACATTACAATCAAGCACGATAATTATGAGACTATCAAGTTTTTTTCTGCGTAATTCAACAATAAAGTAGAAAGGTCTACTGCCAAGGTTTGCTATGCAGAGCTTACGGGGAAGCATAAGCGCGGAACCTATTCCAATGCCACATATTCAAATACATGTAAAACCAAGAAACGCTGTTGTGAAACAGCCCCTGGACCAATTTCAATCAAATAAGCTGCATTTGCGAGAGAAAGTTAAATTCTAGGGTCTATTGCAAGCAGAATTTAAATGTAGGGCCTGAACTTCTTGCAAGAATTGCCAAAAATTGGTAAGTTAATGAAAAAAAAATAGAAGCACGCTGTTTAAAAATTCGTAACGGTGCACCAAAAACAGATACCGCCGATCTGTAAGCTGCATCCCTTCGAACATCCAACGTGGACAAATTACATTTATGTATTTATATCTTCCGTCAATTTAGTACAATGTTTGGTGGTTTCGTAAACGTTTTATTCAGTTATTATTTGTGTACTTGAGAGCCATATGTTATACATCTATTTTGACCATTTTAGATGCAATTCACAGAGTTATGACAATTTTTATTTGCTGAGTTACAGATTTGTAAACTTGATAGCTTTGTTCTTCAAAAATTTTAGATTTCTCCTAATTTAATTTAAAGATGGACAACCTAAATAGAAAATCTGCTACCTGCAGTCACTAGATTTTAACTTTTGCTCTTAAGTTCAACAAGTCTCATGAAATTTGGCGCTATGACTGCCGAGAAAAGAGATTTCTCCTTTCTCATGTATTTAGACAGGAGCTCTCGAGTCATACCTTCTTCATAAATAAGTGAGGAAAGAATGCTGCGTAGATCACCGGTACATTTTTGTGTAATATTACCGGCAGATACGCCGGAACACTACTCAGCAAATCTGCTTTAAATATTGATTGGCTTTAATTCCGCAATTCGAACATGAGAGCTACAGTATAATAATTAAAATATGAATTAGTGAAATTTTATTAATCAAATGGCATTTACAAGTTTCGCATATATTATCATGCTCTTCAGGGCTGCGAACTTTGGCCTTAAAGAAAACTCTATATAGCATTAAGAATATCCTATTGTGTTTAATTCAAACCAGTCAAAAGACCGCGTGTATATTTGAAAAAACAGTAATAAAGGAAAAGAATTACCTGAGCTAGATCGATAGAATATTCGTCTAGAAGTATGTTATTGTTTCTGTAGTGTTCCAATGGATCCCGGGACACTGCGGGCTCAATGGTAATGAGGTGGCCGATGCTGAAGCAAAGAGCACCCTCAGCAATGGCCTACGAACTGTAGTGCCGTTCTCTAGACCAGACATCACATGCCTCCTGTCGAAATTAATGAGGAGTGCGACGAAAACATACTGGGCCCAGCCAGACGCTCGTCACGTTCGCCTTAAAAGGCTGGATCCCGATATGCAATTTCCTGTTCTGCGTGGAATCCCACGCCCTCATACATGCCTGATACACAGACTGCGATTAGGCGTCGCTTTCACGCGCAAATACTTGCACATCATTGGACGGACAGACTCCCCGGAATGTTCAGTGTGTGGTGCTATAGAGACTATAGACCATGTGCTCGTGGTGTGCCCTGAGCATGCGCGCGAAAGACTCACACTGGCAGCCACCTTGAGGCATTTATACAATAGACCACTGTCGGAGGACCTCTTGCTAGGCGCAGGGCCACAGATTTGTCAGACAACAGAGGCAGTGCGTGCTTTTTCACGTTTCTTAGGCGACACGGGCCTGGACTCACGCTTGTGATAATCATTTATGCAATGTGTCTTTTCACCTAGTTCCTCCCATTATCATCCCCCATTGTGACCCTCTTTCTTCTCCTCTTCCCCTTCCCTTACGTAGAGTAGCAGGCCAGATGCTCCATATTCCGGCCGACCTCTCTACATTTTCACATCAATAAACTAAGTCTTCTTTTTGTTTCTGTATGCTAGTACATGACATCGTTATGTAGCACATTGACACCGAAGGTTCCACTGCTGCTTTTCGATTTGAATTGTCCACGCCAAATCAAATGCGTTGACGTATGCCCCCGTGACAACCACCTCTGTCGCTCTCTTTGAATCAGCCAGTGCTGATGTTACATGAGAGCTACCATAGTCCCAAATAGGTCGCGCCACTCCGATTTACAACACACATAATTTTCTCGCTTACAAAAGCTCTGTTCTCGCGACGAATGACGTATTTCTTATTCTGGAAGTTTATATTTTTCAGTCTAGCTCGACTGAATATTTTTCCTTAGGAATTATTTAGACATCTTAAAAACTTCCGATTTTAACGCCATCTTTGCTGGCTAACGTGTGCACTGACGTAAATTTGAAGAAGGCCCTTAACAGGGCAGGCGTTAGGTAGCCGTTTTCTGGCCCAAATGAGCTTGGTAGTCTGTGCCAAAGGTCAATCTTGAGACTCACAATGAAAAAAGTTGCCGAGAAAAACATGGACAGTCGTTTTTTAGGTGCAGTTGTAACGTTGTTTACCACATTTCTCGTTCTTGCGAGCATTTTCATGTCGGACAAACGAGGCGTGGTGTCAATGACCGCATGCGCGAACACTGAATAATGTCAGTGAGTAAGGAAGAGATAGCCACCTCTCATTGTATTGTGTTGAATGTGACTGTCAGCCACGTTTTAAAGATTGCGCCATCCTGTCAAACTATCACGATGAGTGCGCACGACTAATCTCTCAAGCCTTACACATACAGCAAGTAGAGTGAGGATGCTTGTGTATAAGCTTTCCTTCAATTTCACTCCTTCCGAAGGAAATTTCACTCTTATCGGAGTGAATACATTCTTTTTACTTACACGCATGCTCTCTACACGTGTTTTCTGGTTGTTGCAAAGTGGTACCTATACATGCTGCTCGAAAGAATAAACATTTGGTTGTTAGTCAGCGCTGTTGTCTGTCCTTTCCTCACGCCCTGTTTTTTTTTTTTTTTTTTTTTCGATGTTTACTCTCAAGTAATGAACCAGCCAGCCCAAGTTCGTACGGTTCCAATGAGTGCAGACGTTTTCCGACAAAACCTGTTGGGAAGATATGGACCAGCATGCGCTAAAGGAAGCACATTTCATTATGAATTATTTCTATGCGTCATCTAATTAATGCGTATAACTGCAGTCAGCGCAATGAACCGGACGAGTGCGACCGATGGGAATAAGCGTACCGTTCTCTCGGCAGGCGATGAGGCACATCTCGTTCGGCGTCCGATGCGTCCCGGTGAGGTAGCACTCGACGAGGCCGTACACGCTACACACGGAGCGCACGCACTCGCCAGCATCGCAAGCCTGTGTGCCGTGGTTGCAGAGTACGCCGTCGTGCTTCTGCGCCGACGCGGGACACTCGCCGCCCCACCCGCTGAGACGTAGCCGTCAAGGTCATACCTGCCGCCTGCGCCTGCGTCACAGCGCCCTGCTGTTTCGCAATCCCTGCCCTCAACCTCTTCGATTCGCAAAGGATACTCGCAGTAGGCCTCGAATCGGCAGTCGTCGTCATGTCTGCAGAGCCACGACGCGTTGCGGTACTGGCAGGTCTCGCTGCAACAGGCGCTGTTCGTGGGACTGCAGAGGAATGTTACCAGTGAGAAGCACAATAGTGTAGTCACGCTGGTTACTCGCCCGGCGAACACAATGGCGACGTACGCATGCTTTTCTTTTTTCTTCTGTAGAACGCTGGGAATCGCTAGTTCCTCATATGCGCGCGAAATTCCTGATGAAGAGCACACCGCAAAAACGCCAGCTTATTCCAAAGCCTTGTTTGAAGGAAAAGGTCGGCGGCCTCAGAAAGTATCTATAGCAGTAGCAGTCGTTAAGATTGTGCACATATCCTCGATCATCGGAGCGAAGAGCAGTGCTACTCTTGGCTGTGCTGGTTGACTGTTCAGAATGTCGAGGTGCATCGAAGGCGCCAAGGAGGGGTGAGGAAGCTGGAGGTAACACTTTTGCAATTCTTAACGAATCAATCCTACGTTATCCAAAGTTGATGTGATTACAGGCTGCCCACGAGATAGGGTACTGCGTACACGTAACCCCTTATCCATTACTGGGAAGAGCGGTAGCGTGAAGCAAAATGACAACTTGACGAGACAAACAATCAAACGCGCTCGTCCTTGTTTGGCTCGTCGTGAAGTTGCTATTTTTCTTCGCGCTACCGCTATTCCTAGTCATCATGACATACAAACTAGCCCAAATCAATAACCTCATCCATATTTTGCGGTGTCGCGTCTTCTGCTGCTCGCAAGTAAGCAATATATGGGGTGTCCTAGTTAATCATGAACAGAAGTTTCAAGTATCACTCATGGCATGTACGTAGCACAGTTTTATTTATTGTGCTATATTACTCGCAGAGGCATGTTCGAAAAAAAATGATATCGAATATTTGACTAATTACCAAGCTATCACTAACTAGCTTCTAAACTAATTAAATTATGCCAATGTACAAATTGTAGACGTGGGCATTTAAAATAATATCCACTTCAAACGAATTTGAGGATGACACCAATTTCGAGATATGCGTTCCCAAAGTTTGCGACGAAATGCAGTGCTGTTCCAATAACTTTTCAGCTGCAGTGTATAAATGACGTTTGTTAAAGAAGTAAGTGGAACAACAGTGCATTTTACGTTAAGTTTGACTGCGCTCATCTCAAAACTGTTGCTTGTTTCGAAATTCGATACAATTGAATGTACCTTGTGAAGTCACTGGCTTCAGTTTCTGCATTTCAATAAGTGCGCTAAAGTAATCAGTCGAAAAGTTATTTAGTGATTTTTTAAGTGTTACTAATGTGTACCGACTTCCAGTGTAAGTAATCTACACAAGTATTCTAGATTAATGGTCAGGTTAGTGGTATATGCTACAGGCGACACTCTTAAATTTTCTGTTGAAGGTACAATAAAACACCCGGTCTATGAAAAATAATGATGTCACGCACTTGCGCCTTGGTGTCTGCGGACTGCTCTCAGCGCATCAGTAAGATTTTGAAAAGCGTACGAACAGTTCCGCGTCGGCGATTGCCTTTGGACGCGATACAGACTGGCAGGAATATGAGTCCGGGGGATCATGCTGCTCGTGCATTGCTGTATTCCGGGCTCTGACTGAGCCGCTTCGTTAGCCAAGTGGATAGCGTTTCGACCTGACACACGCGAAGACCCAAGCTTGAATCTCTGCCTCACTCTGTATGTAAAGTTTCATCAGGTGTGCGGGGATTGGGATTTTTGCACTGGTGCCTGCTTTTTCGACGTTGGTCGGTACTAAGGAAGGCAACACGGGTGCTTTTTCTCAGCGCAATGCGAAATCGCTATTCCCATTCGACTGAATGGGAATAGCGGCGGAATTTTCAACCCTATAGGCACCTTAAGCTGAAGCTTTCCACATTTGATATCAGTGCCTTACATACGCCGCATAGCAAGTGATAGATGCTAAATTCGAGGGACGCAATAAACATTTGTTGTGACAACTCCGATCGCTTATCAGGAGGCAGGAATGTTCGAGGTGTCAAAATGTCGTAGTATTCATGTTCTGTATATGAAAGAAAATGTCTGCAATCGAAATCGGAAGCGCGAACGTTCTTGAGCTTGAGTTAGGCAGAGTTGGGTGCGTAACAATCAGATAAGTGAATGACGCGTTGCTAACTATAGTTTGCAATGGTGTCTCATTTTTTTCACGTCCCTAGCAGCCGGTGTCAGCGACGCTGATTATAGTAAATTAAAACATTGTAGTGCGCTCTGGCCGGTGCAAGGTGCCCTTAGAACTGACGTTGCCGCCGCTCTCTTGTGACCGTCAAATTCTCGCCTTCCATCTGGCATCAGCGAAGACGCTGCGCACTCTTGATTGCCTTTTCATTTGTGCTAGTTAAATTATGGCGGCGCACGCACCTGCACTTGGCGTCCGGCCGTAGCGTGCAGCCCTTGCGGTTGAGCAGGCCGTGCTCACGCGGGTAGCAGCACTGCTCGCGGCAGTCGTGCCAGTCGTAGCCGCAGTCGCATTCTTCGTCCTCCTCCCGTATAGAGTTGCCGCAGAACGGGCCCCGCAGCTCTACACAGGAAGGCGCGGAAATGCTGTCGCCCAGCCTGGTCGTCAATCGCGCATAAACTAGCCCCGCTTACCCGTTCTGAGTGAAGGCACTTCACTGTATTACCGGTACCGCACTTTTAGAAGAAAGTGGCATCATCATCATCAGCCTATATTTTATGTCCACTGCAGGACGAAGGCCTCTCCCTGCGATCTCCAATTACCCCTGTCTTGCGCTAGCGTATTCCAACTTGCGCCTGCAAATTTCCTAACTTCATCATCCATCTGGTTTTCTGCCGACCTCGACTGCGCTTCCCTTCTCTTGGTATTCATTATGTAACTAATTGTCAACCGGCTATGCATCCTACGCATTACATGGCCTGCCCAGCTCCATTTATTCCGCTTAATGTCAACTGGAATATCGGCTATGCCCAGTTTGTTCTCTGATCCACACCGCTCTCTTCCTGTCTCTTTAAGTTAGTCCTAAGATTTTTCGTTCCATCGCTCTTTGTGCGGTCCTCAACTTGTTCTCGAGCTTCTTTGTTAACCTCCAAGTTTCTGCCCCATATGTTATCACCGGTAGTAATGCAATGATTGTACACTTTTCCTTTCACTTTTCTTTTCAACGAGAGTGGTAAGCTCCCAGTCAGGATTTGGCAATGCCTGCGGATGCACTCCAACCCGATTTTATTCTTCTGTAAATTTATTTCTCGTGATCAGGGTCCCTTGTGAGTAATTGACCTAGATAAACGTACTCCTTTACAGACTAGAGGCTGACTGACGATCCTGAATTCTTGTTCCCTTGCCAGGCTATTGAACATTATCTTTGTCTTCTGCATATTCATCTTCAACCCAATTCTACACTTTCTCGATTAAGGTCCTCAAACATTTGCTTGTAATTCGTCTCCATTGTTGCTGAATAGGACAATGTAATCTGCAAAATAAAATGGCATAGGCGTCCCCAATCTGCTAACGTATGATACGAGCGCGGAAAGTTAGGACAGCGTTGCAAGCGATGCAACGAAAAGTGATATGCGTAACACTAATTGGCAGAAAAATGACATATCGATCAGACAGCGAACGGATGTGGCCTGATATTTTTTTTAACATTCTGAGGAAGAACTGTAGTTGGACAGAACATCCAATGCGTAGAAGAGACAACCAGCGGAGCTATTACAATAAAATAAAGGAAGCCAAGGAAATGGAATGTTGTCGAGGACGACAGGGGATTAGGTGGCGTGTTGAGGTTACCAAGTCTGTAGGCGTAGGCTGGATTCGGCTGGCGCAAGGCAGGCGTAATTGGAAATTGCTGGGAGATGCCTACGTCCTACAGAGCACACAAAATAGGCTGATGCTGATGCTAAAGGCGGAGTGCAAAGACCAAGATCCCTAGGCGAATTATCACCATGTTTTTATAGTACCCAACAACGGATACCGGAGAACAGTTTGCTCTTGATAATGATATTTTAATAGCATCGCCTTTGAGACTGGTCGATGACAAATAATCACTCAGCCTACTTGTGCTAATCCGCTAATCTATACATGCTTATCAGTCTAGAATTTTGTCTATCTCTCTCTCGTCCTTAAATTTTTTTATATCTATGTCTTGTACTGTTATCTATGCTGGTAGCGGATTTGGTCCTACAAATCTCTTCCCTGCTTTGTTTTTCGACCAATACATTAAACGTCTCTTGCTTATCTCCACTGCTGACGGTTTAATGCTTCGATCCACTTGAAATCTAAGCTCTACTGGAAAGTGGCTGCTATACCTACTCGACTTGCTAGGTGAGTACCTTCGCATTCAATTAGGACGTGCTCAGTCGTCTCCGGATCCTGTTGCGAATGGTTACTCCGATATTATTTGTTTTGACCTTAGGCAACAAGCTCGGGCATCAGTTAGCAAGGCACTGCCCTTTGTGTTATCGTAATGATCTTCCCTCTTGATTTCTTTCTTGCAGTTCTTGAAATACTCAGGTGGCTTTTTTATTTCCCTCTTTGCATCCAATTGACAGACTGTTTCTCCCACTTCTTTTTTGATGACTCCTGTTTATTTATTTACACTTTCAATTCTTCATTCTGAATCTAAATTTCTCATCAGATCGGCTGCAGCGCAACCTAAGGTCGTACCGATCAATGAACGTGAACGAAGGCTTTCACGCCTGAGCGTCTCAGTGTCTGTGGTTCTGTAATAAATTTCACCGGCCTAGCCAGAAAAAAATGCGGTTCTGTTGCACAATTTCAGCAACCCGAACACGAAACAGCATTCCAGGACACTTTAAATCAAGCAACAGAAGCTATGCGACTAGAATATACTACAATAGAAACTTGGGCGAGTTGGTGGGAATTCATGTTTAGGAAAATGACAGCGCTGGATGGACCAGGACACTGGCAAAGAAGAAAACGACACTGGCGCCAGTGTCGTTTTCTTCTTTGCCTGTGTCCTTGTCCATCCAGCGCTGTCATTTTCCTAAACAGGACTAAAATATAACTGGGGCAGTGAAGCTAGGCGCATGTTATTTCTGGTTTTCCTTGCACCATAAAAGCGTGTGATTACGAATATCACGATACTGTGGCCTTTTGCTGTGTACCAGCTTCGTCGAGTTGTAGAACCCGGTGCTGATTCCTTGAGCATTTGCTATTAGGGCGCTGCTAAATAAATTGTTGGAGAACAGTCTTTCTATTTATTTAGCTTGCGAAAACACGTTCTCCATAAAAAGTACGATTTCAAGCAAAATGGAGCGTAGTGGCAAATCCAACACACTTTCTTTTAAAGTCTCAGTTGCGTAATCTTACTAAGCAATTTTTCATTATATTTCATAACCAAGCGATTGCAGGAGTGAATGAATATGTTCCTATCTAGATCCTATTAAAATGATACTTAAGCGCTATCTAAAAGCTCCTATCTAAATACATCAAGACGGATAAATAATTTTTCTTGACAGCCATTGACACCAAATTTCATGAAGTTTGCTGAACTTAAAATAAAAGGGTCATTTCCACCAAATATAGGTAGCGTAGTTTTTGCGTTTAAGCCTTACTTTCTTTGCAGTTTGTTTAAATTCGCAAAAATAAAACTTCTCTAAAGCAGCAAGCTTACAATTCTCTAAGAAAAAAAGGCAAAGATATCACAATTCTGTCAACGGCACACCTGCTGAGATATTTAAAGCCGGCAAAGTTCACGTTTTATAAGCAATTCCATATCAGTGCTAGAAGTGAAGAAACTCTTAGGAAGGGGGCAGTAGAAAGAAACAGAAAGCCTGCCCGGGATCTGTGTTCCTTTGTACTGCATCTTTCCTAAGATCTTCTTTCCTTCTAGCGCTAATATGTATCCCTTAGTATTCAACCAACTCGCCCAGCAACAAAATTTATTATGTATTATTACTGGTTCGGAATACGTACATATAACGATACTATGAGTAGGATTTCAACGATGCCCTCGTAACTATTAGAACAATGTCAGGTAAGCTGTAAATTCAGAAATCAAATTTGTTCGCTACAGATGCCCTAACTATAAACTGCATTTGTTAAAGCTGAACAGCTAGTCAAGTTTACAGAAATGTGATATCTGTTCCTTGTGCAGATTTACGGAACTGTGAACATTGTGCTCAACATTTTCAAACATCGCCCAGCTTCAAACATTGCTGGGGTTTTCTTAGTTTGTACTAACCTAGTAGTCGATAAGTTTATTCATGGTAATCAATTTAAATAAATAATCATGGAAATATTGCCTTTATGGCAGTGAAGTTATAACATCGCAGAGTTTCTTCCATTATTGTCAGAGGCTTCGGTGTATTAAAAAATATAACACTGAGCTCCGAAGCCTGTGCGTGAGAACGCGCGAGACTGCTCAATGGTTCTATAGGCCTCCCACATAGGCGGGGAGGTGGCGCTTAGACAAACTAACCCTGGAGGCAGTTCGGGCGGGAACCCTGTTCAGAAAACATCTGCGTGAGGACGGCCGAGATGTCGCGGATGCTGCACACGGAGAAGCGCCGGTTGTTGGGCATCGTGCCGTGAGAGGCGGTGGCAAACATCAGGAAGTTGCCCACACTGCCACCGGGCACACACTCGGGAGGGTCGTGCTGGGAGAAGAGAAACAAAAGTTTGAACCAAAAAATTAAAAAAAAGAAATTGGTCATATTCCGACACACCTAGGATCTGTGCACCTTGCATTCATGTCATGACACATCATTTATGTTCGTCATATACTCTTGTCATATAGTATGCCAATTTTGGTACCTGTCAAGTTACGAAACGACCATGGCGCACCAAGGCGTAGGCAGTTGTTTCATGACCTACATGACACACGTGTCGTGATATTCATGTCATAACCTATGATTTATGTTCGTCATATACTCTTGTCATACTATGCCAATTTTGGTAAATACCAAGTTAACGATACGACCATGAGAGCACCAAGACGTAGGCGGCTAGATACTGTCAAAGTGGCGAATGTTCACCAAGAAATGCTGCGCATTTAAAATTGGAGCTCGCGGAACCCGTACCCAAACCGAGCCGGTATTTTCTTCGATTCGACACGCTGGATCTTTACCACCTGGAATTCTTCAACGTGCACGCGAAACTCGGCACACGACCGTTTTTGCAAACCGTCTCCTTGGGAAGACGCCTCCTGCATGCTCAGAAGCAGACCGCCGTACCCACCGACCCATCGATACAGGTTCAACCTTCACACAATTAATCTGTGTCTGCATGACGAAGGCAAATGCTCGTTCTCTGCAGGGTGTCGAACCAAACCTTTTTCGAGCTCGGTTCGGGTTCGCGTTCGTGCTTTTAGGTTTAGGTTCAGCTCCGGAGCGAAACTTATAACGGTTAGAACTGGCTGAGAGCGTTCCGAATTAGTTCATTTCGGTTCAAATGGATCAAAAAAAAAGAAATAAAAACATTAACGTGCCTCCGGTGTTGAGGAAAACGCGTGCGGTATATTGGGAGAGACAAATTCGTTTGGGTATTGTATAAAACTACACCGAATCGCTTTCTATTGCATGGACATTAGTTTGAAAAAAAATTTATAATACAGCGGCTTGGTGGCAACTTGTGCAGCTATCCAATGCATTACCCCTTGACCCTCCCATAATTTTCATGTTTCTTTGCTTTCTTAAAGGGACACTAACGAAAAAGACTAAATCAGTTTACGCTGGCAAGGTATTGTTTCAAAACTCTATTTTCGTTAATGTCGCAGTAATTGGTCAAATAATAAAAGAGACAATGAGTGTTAAAATTCCCTGATCGAATTTCACGTGATGACTCCAGCACCGGCCCACCAGTGTGACCGCGTGGGTTTTAAAAACTTTTTGCTCATTTGGGTCATTGATCCTCAGTGATGGTGCAGGATCTTAAGGCGGCGTCGCCACCAACCCCCTTCCGTTCTTGTATGTTATCTGGCTCACCAATTCTCTTCTTGCACGAAGAGTGGGTTGTTTTCGGTTTTGTAGAAGGGTGTTTTACTAATGCAACCTCAATAATTTTTGTCTTTATTGTTCTGATAATGGAGTCCGGACATAAACTTCTTGTGCGACTGACTGTTTTTCTGGTACCCCCCCCCCCTTTTTTTATTTTTTTATTTGCTTTGTTAGCTGCCGGCTCCGTAATCGTGGCATGATATATAAGTTCCTGGAAAGTTTAACAAATCATAGAAATTAAAAACGTCACCCAAATATACCATGGCTTGTTGGCCTACCGTGTGCTTGCAAGGGTTGTTCTAGACGTCGTGAAAATCAGGGTGGGGTGGTCACGTCGTACCACAGATGCACGGGTCGGTGTAGTCGAAGCCACGTTCAAAGCTTTAGATGACAGCACATAGGGACGAGAAGGTGAGAATGGCACTACACGTTCTTTGAGAAGCGACTTCAGAGGCCCAAGCTTATTGTCCCGTGTCGAATAGAAGCGCAGAGTGAAAGGCAAAGCTATGAGCTATGCGGCGTGCGGCTAGCTTTAGTCGACACGTTCATTCTGTGACTTGGACACACTGAAACAGGATTACTGATTCATGCTCCAGTGGTTCCTGATACCGCCTGACCACTACCTGCGATTTTCGTGACGCAAAGTATCCCTGCGTCAAGTAGCCACGCTCCATTTATCATAAGTTTTGAAGGGATCACGTTAAAGTATGATATGAAGAGTGATTTCATGCGCATTCGAGACATTCTGGCACCCTACTATAGCTTATTTATTTATTTATTTTAAAAAGTCCTTACAGGCCTCGTGAGAGGCATTGGGTAAGGGGGGCATCCCAAAGAAAAGGAAAACAGCATGCATAATTGATACATAGTATACATGCACAATTAATTGGCATAATAATGAATTATTTCCTGCGTACGCTGGATGATTACACAAATATAACAAAAGGTATAGTTCACATAATAGTCAATTCAATGTCGTATACACAAGAATACAAAAAAGCAACTACAACAAAAAATAACAATGGACAAATAAACTGAAGGGTTACATCAGTAGTGCATAAAAAATATATTGGATTGGTGACGTTATAATCAGAGAAAAAAAAAAGAAACATAGTAATACAAGAAAAAGAGCAAAGTGATCCCATAAACAAAAAAGCTAACAGAAGACATATCATGAGGAAACTTAAGACGGGGACACGCATTTTTGTCGAGATAATGCAATGAAATGCGAAATGAGGAGCTGGCGAAATTTGTCAGGATTTTTATCGGAGACTATGGAATCAGGAAGGGCATTCCATAATCGAATGGCACGGGGAAGGGCCGACCAATTGAATGCGTGAGTGTTTCCGTATATCCGAGTGAAGCTGAGGTGATTATGTAGCCTGCGTGATGTGCATGATGCAAATTCAAGCCGCAAGGAAGATTTCCTATCCGCATGAACGTACTTATGAAACAGAGATAAGAGAGCGAAGTCACGACGGACACTGAGGGGTGGAAGTGAAATATCCAGTTTTATTTGCGAAATACTAGAATTGTATGTATAGTTATGAGAGATAAACCTTGCGGCCCTATTTTGGACAGATTCTAATAAGCTGGTTAGGTTCTTTTGGTAAGGTGACCAGATTGGAGAGGCGAATTCGAGCTGCGGGCGAACAAATGTTTGGAAAGCTAGCTTACGGATGTTGGAGGGTGATTTGCGCAAGGTTCGACGTAAGTACCCCAGTGACCTTGAGGCATTAGCACATATGGTCGTAATGTGAGATCGACACCTATCTAATGGACGAAAATAAGCAAGACAAAATTTTGTGTCATTACTCAACTAAAGTTGGTCGCGCTCGTTGTCCACAATGTGCTGCAGAATATTAAGTAATATATCTCAGCGATTGCTTAACTTATCGCAGATTCCGGGTTATTTTCGTAAAACTAAAAAAAAGGCACCTAGTTCTAAGAGAATACGTATGATCATTTCGCAAAAGTGAGCAGTCGTAACTAACGCAAGGTGCAGGAGCCACCGCGTAAATGCAAAGAATAAAAATAATTTGTGCGAAAAACTACTTGAAGTTCTTAGTGTTGACTAAAAACATTATGTAGCGCAGACACTGAACAGAAGTTATAATGGTCTCTGTACATAGGGTACACTTATACGAGGTCGCCCAAGTCATTGTTCAAGTGTTAGCTACAAAGAAACTATTTCCAATAAGCATATTCACATGACCTACACGGAATACGAGAGCCTACACTAATAATCTCTTTGACCGCATGCTTCTAAGCATGTAGACGGAAAGAGATTACTCGAATTTAATTCGTCCCTAATTTGAAATATTATTCCCAATAATGTTAAAACTAATCACCTTTTACCAACACTAATGCAGTTCTTATTAAATGTGTCAGTACCTACTACTGCGAGCTATGAACTTCTCTTGTTTTTATTGCTATCTTTTGAAAAATTGTGTGGCGCCGTATAATATGCTGCTGCAAATGAAAAATATGAATTTTTCTTAAAACCGACCTGCGACTAGCCGCGATGGCTATAGCATCGAAGAAAGTTTTGGGTACATGTAGTGAATTTTGGGACGGAAATAAAGAAATGAAAAAAAGAAAATGAAACACTGTGGACGTCGTGTCACATTTGTTTTAGCATGGGTCGAGGGGAGATCTCGGATTAGTCCAACTCCGGTTTCTCCAGAACGCTACCGCAAACTGCCTCACACACACACGCACGCGCACGCGCACCAGGAAGGCCACCTAAAACCTATATGAAGAGCCTACAATTACATAAATTAGCGATGCCGATTAACATTAGCCGAGTCCAGCGCAACAAAGGCTGCACTCGCTCACTTTATACTATAGTTGTCGTCGCCCTCTGCACTTTGCATGAAAAACTTTCGCGATACCACAAGCGAGGTGCAGGAGTGAGAGCTGTCACTGAAGGTACAATAAAATTAAACTGCAACACGGGTATCGCACATCGCAACCAATACGCTGCTGTCCTTGGACACAGCAATGGCCGTGAGCACAACCAGCATCCTCCACGACGACGCCACGTCTGCGCTTAAGTGTATTGTTTGGCTTATCATACGTACAAGATAGACGAGTCAATACGATTACTGTAAAGAGCCTGTTTCTGGAGCGGTTCCGATAAAAAGTTCCAGTTCAAGTTATGTTCCAACATGGCGGAAAAGTATCGGTTTGGTTAGGTTCTGGTTTATCTGAATATAATGGTTGAGCTCTGATTTTCGGTTCAGTTATGGTTCGGTTCTACACCCTGCTTCAGGCGATGATTGGTGCTTATTTGTAATGTATTCCTTCATGTTTTGGTACGTTTTTTTGCTGCGACAAGCTTTCGGTTTGCGGCTTGACAGGAGCTGAGGCTTGGGTCTAGATTATTATTGAGCTGTTCATAACGCTCTGTCGCACTGGAGTAAAGTGCAAATGGGAATAAATGGAAATATACCTTACGCCAGATTACTACTTAGCACTCTTAGTGATCTGGGTGTAACGAGGCGATAAGTCACAAAACTGAGCCTACAGTAAAGAATCACACCCGAGTCATATACACACCGCTGAATTCCATGTTCGCGTTTCATTACGGCGTGACGATTCATAGGTAGAAGCAGTGAAAGCCAATCGCTGAGAGAGAGAGAGAGGCACGATTAGTGGCATCCTGCGTTTCTGACATGCCGGTGCCTGCTGGCAGTTGGGCACACGAGTGCGAGGGTGAGACCACGTACCTGTGCGCCGAAGTTGTGTCCCAGTTCGTGGGCAAAGGTGACCTCGGAGATCCGGTGGGGCACGCGTACGTTCTTGTTGACGAAGGTGACAACACCCGTGTTCAAGCTAACCCGGCCCGTGTAGTCCGAGGTCAACTGCAGCGCCACGTCCGACTGGAACTTCTCGCACAGGCCACCCGCGTTCCCTGCGAACAACAGGGACACCGTGGGAGCGCTGACCGCCATGCGGCCCAGTCAGTGTGCAGGGCAAAGCTCTGGTTCGGGTATGTTGTTAATCCATACTTGTTATTGTTTTTGCGCAGAAAGCACAAAAACAGAAAGGGACACGAACGGGACAGGCGCTAACTTCGAGCTAACGTTTAATGCCATATGTCGTGAATATATACAGAAAAACAGGCAAGAAGAAGAAACGAAAAGACAAAAATAACTTAACTAATCACTTGATCGTACTAATACGTGCGTGTAACTAAGCGCTTGTCACCAGCAGCCCCATAGAAATTTTATTTCTTTAGCAGATAACAGTAGAGACGGCGAGCTCACGCACTACATAAACATCACTACTCCTTACTGCAGCTTCCACGATCTCGCGCGTGCACCGATCTTTGTCTCTGAACAAGACTGCAGTGTTGTCAAGATACGGAGCACGTTCGATTCCATCGGCAGTGTAACACCAAATGCCCCTGTCCTCCCTATGTCACGTTCGTGTTGGGCTCCGTAGACCGCTCGTTTAGCAATCGTACCGTCTGCCCTACGTAGGTTCTGCCACACGATAGTGGTATACTATAGACAAGACATTCGGCACATGTAACTAATTCTTTTTTTTTGTGCTTTGCTTTGCACCCCTTCTTTTGGTTTTCCACAGGCGATGTCATCCTGCACAATGTCGTCAGTTTGTCCGAGCTGACATGACAACTTTCACACCTGCATTTTCCCCAATCTTGTTGAGACGACGTGACGCCGTGTGCAGATATGGAATGACGGCCACCTTCTTTCGATCACACTTTTCATTTTCATGCACCTGATCAGTCACACGTACTTG
Organism: Dermacentor silvarum; assembly: GCF_013339745.2. Classification (NCBI taxonomy): domain Eukaryota; kingdom Metazoa; phylum Arthropoda; class Arachnida; order Ixodida; family Ixodidae; genus Dermacentor; species Dermacentor silvarum. Next base: position 90,813,802 of record NC_051161.1, read on the forward strand.
CTTCGTCTTGCGCAGAATAACCTCAGCCACTGCAGCGGTCAAGCGTTCAGGACAGCCTGCTGAAGCTAGACGCTGTATTTGTATTCGGAAGCTTTCGTTTCTGAGTGAGTCCCGTTTTTACCAGCTTTGTGCAAGCCGACAGAAACAGCAAAAAGGGTTTATTGTTTCAAAATTGCTATTTGGCATCACCAGGGGGGGGGGGGGGGGTTATTCTCTACGAGTCCACCTAGTGGACTGTCCACTTCGGCTGTCACTGCTTGGCTCCAGCTGCACGAGCGAGAAGAAGCCAGACAGTCTCCTTCTCGCTCGTGCAGCTGGAGCCAATCGATGACAGCCGAAATGGGCAGTCCACTAGGTGGACTCTTACAGAATAACCCCCCCCCCCCCCCCCCAAGGGGCATCGTCTATACCCACCAGCACGCTATAAGATGACAGCACACTATCGTGTTTGGTTAATATACTGGGATGAAATTTCTTGGGAAACAAGAAATTTTAGCTGCAAAAATTTATAAGCAGCTTCAGTGACCGTATACAGGCGCATGAGCTCTACCTTTGTGCGAAGGTGAGTTAGACCTTTTGAACATGGCCAGACAAGCATTGAAGATCGAGTACGGAGTCGTCGCCCGTAACCAGCCTCAATGGTATAGCAAACAAGGAGACCGTTTGTACATTCATCACAGAAGACAGGTGAGCAACAAATACGCGAAACGGCGAGTATGCTTGAAATGCGGCTCGGTGCAGTTAAGGAGATGATAGAAAGCTTAGGGTGCGTAAAAATAAAAAAGTCGGCAGACCCAATCTCACGACGACTGTCGTTGGAAATGCGCTTAGCATTGAGGCAATATAGCGTCGCAATGTATTGCCACCTACGAAACGCCGCATGTACGCATTGCGTGCACTACAGCTGGACTCCGCTCTCTCGCACTTTCCCATGAACACTCTGTGCCATATATCGGCGCTGCTGAGACACGCATCACGTGGCAGTCGAGCTCCTCTTTCGCGCTTCTTTCTGGAGACGCTACGCCACGTTGAAGTGCCGGCGAGAAGTCCGCACATGGCTCCTAGATGCGCAGCGTGTGGTTCCGTTCGAACATTGAGAGTTGCCCCGTCTCTGGCCACACACCTAAAGGTATATACTCACTCAACCAAGTTGACAAGAGGTTCACCGAAAAGCGGCAAATACCCTGTGCGTTCGTGGCGCAGCTTGTCAAAGCGTTGGGCATGAAATGCGTTCATTGAAAACCTGGCACATACCCACACAGCTACACCCTTCGGGCCGTATTTTAGCCACAGAAAGCTAATCGTCCTCTGTATTGCGCGGCTTTCCTCTCTTTAGATCCCGGCCATGGCGGCCGCATTTCGATGGGGGCGAAATGCGAAAACACCCGTGTACTTAGATTAAGGTGCACGTTAAAGAACCCCAGGTGGTCCAAAATTTCCGGAGTCCCCCACAACGGCGTGCCTCATAATCAGATCGTGGCTTTGGCACGTAAAACCCCATATTTTTTTCCCTCTCTTTAAAGCTCTGCACCTGGTCCTTCCAGGTCACGAACAGGAAGAGCGTTATCAGTGTGACACAGCACTTTCGACAGGAAAGTAGCAAGTGCACAGTTTTCAAGAAAGGAAACGAAAGCAAGACAGATGATTATTTTCGTATGGTGAAAGTACACCCCAAGAAGGTGCAACTGTTTTTAGAGTGCAGTGCACTTGCGGCGCAGCTTGCTAACGCGTGATGACTGGTAGGACCAACCTCCATGCCCTCCAGTCTGTTCAAGCTCAACCTCTGCGAATAGGTTTTGGTCTTCCCAGCTGTGCATCCACAGCATCAAGAATAGCCATCGCGCATGACCACCCAATCAATAGATAAATTCAAGTCGACTGTTTAAGAATGCACATCAGTAACTTCGCCCGAGTTCCATCGCATCATCTCTCCTCCCTTCTTGCCGCTCGACCTCGTTCAGCATTCAGCAGGATTAGCGCCACCTACCATGGAACTTTACCGTCGAACTTAACGCCTGCAGCAAGACCATCTATACGGCTGTGGTGCCATCCCATCTTCTCATTCTCGGCATCAAAAAGAAAACGGAGATGTCATCTTTCGCCCTCAAACAAACCGTACTTGCCTTCCTGCATGAGATTCACACAGAACGCATCCACATTTACACGGACGGTTCTGTCTCCTCCAAAAGTTCAGCTGAGACAGTGGCAATGCCCGCGAAATCTATCATTCAATTTAAGACGTCTCACATTGCAACATCGACGGCTACTGAACCCTCAGCTATCCTTGATGCTCTGGAGTTCATTGGTCACGAATCATCACAGTCATCGGCTAATCTTTTGTTATTAGAAGGCAGCTCTCATGTGTCTGCTGTCCCCTTTTAACCATGAACCTAGTGTGCAATTTGTCGCAGACATCCGGCTGCTTCATGATGCAATCGACAAGTGGCCCACCATCATCTACCAGTGGATACCGGGTAACTGCGGAATGTATGGATATGACCATGCAGGATGACACTGCCGGATCTGCCCACGATGGTGCCCATACGATATCAATACCACTGTCGAGAACAGAAGCAGCCGCAAGACTTCGCTCCCTCACACGCGAGCTTACACAGACCCTATGGAACACCAGTGAATTCACCAAAGCACGTCTCCACAGATTGGATCCATGCTCTGCATTCCGTCTTCGACCAGGGATACTACGAGAGGAAGCAACACTTCTGTGCTGCCGTAGCTCGGCTTGGCCTTCACGAACTCCTATTCCTTCCACACTGGAATGGCCGACAGCTATATGCCTGCGACAACTGTGGCTGCGAGGAGATGACCAAGCACCTACTCTGCGGCTGCCCCGTCACAATGTGGCACGAAAAGTGCTCGCGACCGGGCTCCAAAAACTCTACGATCGCCGCTTGGCCGAGGAAAAAGTTATAGGACGCTGGTTCATACGGGCTTCGGCACTCAAGGCCTTAAGTGGTCGGCTCAAGTTCTTAAGGGCTTGTCAAATGTGCGACAGACTTTGGAAGTTGTAGCGCGTAGCATCGCGTTATTCTGTGATTGTTTGTCACTTTATTTTTTAATGTTACATCTATCACCTTTTATTCCATTGACCCCTTTCCCCAGCACAAGACTGCCAGCCGGTACTTGCACTAGGGAAACCTTCCTTTTTTCCCTTCCCTTTTCTCTTTCTCTCTCTCTCTCTCTACTGGTACTTTCGGCTGGTCGGAATCTCCTATCGCAAAATCAGCTGGTAAAAATGCAACCGGGCTCCGCTCCCGTTGCACTGCTGCTACACTGCACGCTGCTTCCCATTGCACATGCTATGCCGCCTATCGGCGCCGCCGTAAAGTTCATCGGAGAAATAAAAGGTGTTTTTTGCCATCGAGTGGTACATTTCCAGTGCCACTTACCTAGTTACCGAAGTTGGTGTCAAAGACGTTCATAGAAGAGAGGGACGCACCTACTGGCCCATCCCTAGTGACCTAAGTTGGTATCGAAGAGATTCGTTGAAGAGCAGCGCATACCGAGCGGCACATACACAGTGCACGAAGTCAGCGTGAAAGAGAATAATAGAACCACGCATACTCAATACCGCAACCGCAGTGACCCACGTCGTCGTCAAAGAGGTTCGTTGAAGAGCGGCATATAGGCACACAGTGCCAATGACCCAGAGAAACAAGTTGGCGGGAAAACGGATAGATAGATAGATAGATAGATAGATAGATAGATAGATAGATAGATAGATAGATAGATAGATAGATAGATAGATAGATAGATAGATAGATAGATAGATAGATAGATAGATAGATAGATAGATAGATAGATAGATAGATAGATAGATAGATAGATAGATAGATAGATAGATAGATAGATAGATAGATAGATAGATATAGATAGATAGATAGATAGATAGATAGATAGATAGATAGATAGATAGATAGATAGATAGATAGATCGCCCTGAGAAGGCTTGAAGTACCGTAAGAATACTAATGGCATTAAACACTGCAGGAGCTGCCATTGCTCGGTAAGCAACCTACAAAGAAAGTGCCCTTGATGCACGATATGGCGCACCCTCACAATTCTTGCTTACCAGTGGAGACAATTCACAGAAGGGCGTGAGAAGTGCTTCCGAAGTCCGCCTTGCTACCTCATCTAGCTTAATCAGACTTTCACCTGTTCGGATATTAAAAGACAAAATTCGAGGACAAGGATACGAGCACAGAAGCAATGCGTACAGGCAGTGCGTCAGTCTCCGTAACGGTGTTCTATCGGAGATGTAGAGTCAAGCTTCCTGATTGTTGGGAAAATGTATGCATTGAAAGGTGCATAATGTGGGAAAAAATTAAATGTCTGAAACATAAGGTAACGAAATTTCATTTTCAGTAACGCAGCGTAATACTGTAAAGTTGCTGCTCCTTACATTCAGTATGGACCTTCGTAGCCTTCATAAGGGTACGTATACCCAAGTGATGCAGAAACCACTGGGCAAGAAGTAAAAGTTGTACTTGAGTTAATTGTAGTTAAATACTATTTATGGCAGTACAATTAGTATTGTTCGTTAATGAACCCTACAAATAAAACTGTTTGTTGTTTTGTTGTCCAATTGTTGTGCTATAAGTAGGACAAGCTAGCTCGGTGGTGCGATCGTAGGTAACATAGCTGTTACAGGCATTTGCTGCTACATCCATGGCATCACCATTGTTCAAAGTGCATTGTTCCGGAAACTCAGTAACGCCATTTCCGAATTTGAGTGGAAGAAACATGCCCCACAGACTTCCGTGGTTTGTATTAGCAAAATCAGTGCAAAAGGGAAAGGTTTATCAGTGCTGCAAATCTACCGTTTATTTCATTTCTTATTGACTAGCTTCCGAAAAATCGCATACAGCTTCAACCACAACGACAGTTCGCTACGTAACTTGCACGAAGCCGGCACGACATCTCTGCAGCCATACAACAGTGTCACCACCAGCTGGGCTGTGCCGGTCTGTACATTCGCTGTACATGTTATATAGTAATGTATACGGTAAACATAATACTCGCACGGTAATATAAATCCCGATCATATAATATCACGCGACTGTCTCAATACATACCATTGAGCTCTGCAACATACGCCAGACCCAGCGTGCCACCCGGGAAGTCGCGGTACGTCCACAGGTACGAGACGCAGAAATTGTTGTGGTCTGTCTTGGACAGCTCGACAAGCGTGTGCGTTGCGTCCAGTGTGTCGGCGCAGTAAGGGTTTGACCGGCGCACCTTGCCGTCACACGCGCTGGAGTCGTTGATCTGCGGCGAGGTAATAGCCACCAGAAACAACCGTTCAGTCCGAGAACAACCATAATTTCTTAACGCTTCAGTGCTTGCTGGCTTCCGAACTACGCGATTCAGTTCACCATGTGCAATTCAGACGTTGGTGCATAATTTGCACAACAGACCACGGTCTGAGAATGTCGGGACGGCGATCTGAGGCCGAGTGCGTTGGCGCGGTGATTCTTTCTCGCTCAACAAGTGCTAAATAGTCTGGCAGCGTACTGCTCACCAGTCTCTCTATCTTGGGGCTTGCTGTGGCGAAACTTTTCGCGGTAGCCGTCCGCCGTAAACCTGAAACTTTGCAGCAATGCTAGTTTGGTCTTGTCATAGTCGAGAGAGTGCTCCGGAGGCAACCGACTAAACACTCTCAACGCTTCACCGTCGAAACATAGGCTGAGCGGTAGCCCATTTCTCTTTCGGCCAACCCTGGCCAACCCTCGTTCAAACCGCTTCAGATATGCGTCTAAATCATCGCGGCTTTCATTGAACAGAGGGATCATGTTATGCGGGCTCACGGAAACCGAGGATTCTGCCTAGGTTGCTTACGAGCGACTGAGACATGTACATGGCTGTCGATCTGCTCCACCTATCTCTGCTAACCTTATGCGCAACTGTAGAATCTTTTCCTCACGCTCTAGACGATCCTTTACCGCCTCACGTTCTGCTACACGTTCCTCACGCGCCCTTCTCTGTTCCTCATCAATTCAGTCTTTCATTTCTGGAGGGACAAGGTCTATGCGTTCAGTTAACGGGCTATGCTCCAGGGTATTCATCTCGCAGCTGCTAGACGCACACTCTGTAGTATCCGGCTTTGTCCTGTCGTGGACGCCAATTTGTGATGACAGGTTCTGGTGAAAATATCGTGCACGCCAGGGCAATCTTAGTGCGACTACCAGACAGAGCAATTTGTACACCAAATACGATCTTTTTACACCAAGCTATCACGGAAATTAACATATTTACAACCCAGGAGTACTTGTATAGCATGTAGCAAACATCAGCACGGATGTGACCAAAGTTATATAATAACTGTAATGTTCCACTCCTCAATGACACGGTAACTATTAAAGTCACGGTGACTGTGACACACAGATTCACCAGGGTAGTGGCGTCGGGGTGGTCGCCCAAACGACGGCCTGATTGCCGAGTACGTGACGGAGGACGGACCGCAGAGCCCCTTGTCGACGCTGTCTGCCATGTCAAGCTGTGTTGTCGCGACCAGCACGGTCAACGAACGGGTCGGAACTGTGTTCACCGGAAAGGTCGGCAGGACAGGGTGCGTATCAATGTTTAGCTATGGTCGACGGAGCCCGCCCTGGCTGCGGGGCGGCCAGGCCGGGCCCTCTCGCTCGACCGGCCAGTCAGCTCCACCAACCAAGCAACGCTCGACCATGGACAGTCATCCGTGAACGTCCGCGGAGCAGTCTGGTTCCTTCGAACCGCAGGGCTGCCTCCTGGCTCTGTCTAGCGATGCGCTGCCGCTGGTTCACGAACCAGTCCCGCCTCCTTGTCGCCAGCCTTCCAAACCTCGCAGCACATGCTCTTTTCCGCCCGTGCCTCGCGCTTTCCTCTTCCTCCTCTTCTCCATTTTGAGTTTGCCGCCGCCTGTTTTTCCAGGCTGTGGCTTATCCCTTTTGGGGCTTGTGTTGAAGTCATCGAGCACGTCTCACACCAGAAGTACCACGTCGACTGCATATGTAGCTCTATACCTATTGTTTCCTTGTGAGACTGTTGAACATAATTTCAGTTTTCTACATCATATAATTCTTTAAAACAGACTTTAAAACTGAATTCAGTTACTCAGTGACTTGTTTTAGGTCATCTGTATTATTGCTGAACGGCAACATAACCCGCGAAACACTGATTGCGGAAATATCCTTACAGCCAATTCGTCCCTACCTAGCGAAGATCTTCTCACAAGAACATAGTGAATATTAAAGTAGAATGACACAAAGCTGGTTTGTACGACACTTTGAGCAGCCTGAATCACTATTTGAGGTGTAGTGCGAACCCACTGGGTGTCGATCTGTCGGCTTTGTTTGCATCGGGCTTGGCAACCCACACTGCAGCACAAGAAACGCGCTGGTGGAGAGGTACTAGTGTGCACACATTCTTAAGCATGCATTCAAAAAAAAAGAACAGCAGTGCTGGTAGTAATGATCTTCTGATGTTATGATGAACCACCAGGAGTTAGAAACGTTCAGGCGTTGCACGGTGTGTCATTGAAAAAATAAAAATTTCACTCAGCCGCCAGCATTGCATCGCTAACCTCCAAATAAAAATTGGCCGCATTTCTGCTTGCTTCGCTGCAGATGACGTCGAAAGACGATAGCCTTCTGCCGCCCCTGATACGTAACACCCTCTCTTCTCCGCCCTCCCACCCATCATTTCTGCCCCTCCCCTCTGAATCGTACCATAATGGACGCAATGGAGGTTTTTCCTGAATTCAATTCAAATTTTCCGCGTTCGCCCTGCTCTCGCGCCATCTGTTGGGGCCTTTTATTACTGTTGGCTTAAAGCCGCCTACAGAGCCACGGCTTCAGTCGGTTTGTTTTTAACGCCTAGCGTCTCTTCGACACCATTTCTAACGCGTTGATCTTTCATTTACTAACGTAAAAACCAGTCCAACGTGGACTCTTAATTAGGTTAATGCTGCGGATCACGGCGATGTACATATATTTTGCCTCAAATAGGCCTGAGGTTTCCTTTGCGCTGTATAATGCTGACGTGTATGACCCCGTGGCACCAGTGCTAGTAGCTTGTTTGGTTTTGGCCGGGCGGTTGAATCGCTTTTGGCCGAGCGGTTGAATCGAGTGACAGACAGACCAAGCTGTTCGCGTTTAGGTAGCCCAAGAAAGACCGTAGTCTATAAAAATAAATGGCCTTACTTTCGCGAACATTATGCGATGTCACCCTGCAGGTAATCTTGCGTTGATAAGTAGAAAGATTCAAACCTTTAATTGCTATTATGGCCTGCTACCTGATATGGGATTTGAAGCTTTCTTTCTTCGCTTTTTTTTTCAACAAACCTTCATAAAATTCCGTCATGACAGCCGTTTTTTGCCTCTACATTTTATGGTATTCCAGTAATATGCGCAGACGCTGGTACGTCTACGGTCGGCTTCTGCTTTAATGACACAATCACGAAGGTTTGTGGAAGGTAAAGGTTCACTATTCCGTGGCAATCTCGGCAATTAGGAGCAAGAATTGCAAAATTGGCTTTCAGGCCAGTACCAGCGTAAAGCGAGATTTCGCTGCTCTTGTGTGATTTTGATTGCGGTCGGTAATTACTTTTATCGCCAAAGCAGGAGAGTTCAGTGTCATCGGCGCCCACATGAAGTACCTGCAAGCGTTGAACGACAAACGAGATGTCGGTGATGCCGTTGAAGTTTGTGTTCCCGAATATTTCCGTGGCAGACGCCACATGTGTGTGCACCAGGCTCGTGATATCCGCTTGAATCTTGGTGGTGTCGCCGTACATGTCCGATGATACCATCTGAAGAGGGAAAGAAAACAAAACACGTACAACGGCGCAGAAGTGCAGGGATCCTTTGACGAACACGTTGATTTCGCCACGAAGCTAGAGATGCCATCGCCACCACAGAAGGGGCAAGAGTACGCATTATAAGAGAGTGCTGATAGATATTTCCTGTTCGTCTTATTTTTTCGCAATAATAGCTATCGTACTTGCCCAGCGTTACAGTGTGAATCCTCATTTGCACCAGAAACGGTACTGATAGTCCGTGTTGTGCGCCCGTTCGCTGCAGCCACCGTCCTTTCAACTGGCATAACTCGACGTTGTATGGCACCATATTGGGCTATAATGACCTCGGGAAACAATCGGTGGTCAATCAACACCACCTAGATAGCACAAGGCCTACGCACTCCAATCATGACGTCATGCTGCCTAGCCCGACTGCCATAGAATCTAATGGCGATGCTCCCGCGTAAGGAACAGTTATTTTGACGTCACCGCTTTCGTCACGCCAGCCTTGGAAGTGGCAATTTTAGGCCAGGAAGCATGACGTCTTATATCAGAGTGCGTAGGCCTGCGCTATCTAGTTTGTGCAGGCTCAATAGGCAATTTTGAAACACAATTGACGACACGAAAAGGGTCGATAGCAGCGCCAACGACCAGCATATCAGAACTACATGTATAACAAACTAACATGGAAAGAAGGAAGCCGGTATATTAGGTACTTTTTATGCTTGCAGAAACATTTAGATCTGCTTGAATAACTCCCATAGTTTCTATAATTTGGGGGTGCGTCAACCGACGGTCAGTCCCGCGCTACGAAGAATCCCTTCTGGTAGGCGCCTGCGCACAGAGTGTTCTCTTGGCCGATATCGTTAGCTTGGCTGTTCAATTCATATCGACATAGCCCCAATGCTTAACCGCTTCCACAGCAAACAGCAATGCGCTCACGTGCTTTGGAGCAAACTGCATCTGACCATCGTCTTCCGTGGTTCTTGTGCGCACCACAATCTCTCTATCTCTGTGCGCGCACAGTGGTTACAATAGAGTGCTTTAGCTGAGCGCTTGCTGTCCGCTCCGCTCAGACCGGCATATGCCACAGAACCGCTTAGCGGGAACGCTAGTGCTCTTGCGCACAACGCTCATACTTGCAGCGGAACGAAGACCGCATCCCTCGCCCCGCTACAAAGCCGACTGATCGGAGCGTGACAGCATGTCTACATGGCCCCTTTGTCGTTTTGCAGCCGAGTTGACAGCGCGTCGCTCGCGTCTCGGCAAGACGCGCTTATCAAATTCGAAATCTACGCAGTTCCCTGCAGTATCTCAGAGCGTGAAACCTGAGCGGAGCGGAGCGTAAGCGGCACTGTGCTAAAACTGTCTAATAAGTGGTTGCAAGCAACAGATGAGCGGATAAAACGCACGCCGCTCACACCTACGGTTTTCAGACCAGCTCTCACTCGGCCCCATTCCCTCTCTCTCTCTCTCTCTCTCTCTCACTCTTCGTTTGGCTTCGATTAGCGCCTGCTCCTCACGCCTCCCCTTCGTTTTCAAGCCGCTCTTTTCCACCAGGTTGCCTGGAAGTGCGAAATGATAACGGTCATTTCCTTTTCTGTACCTTCTGTTACAGACAGCCGAAACCGACAGTGACACCACGCGACGTAACCCTACTAACCCGTTAAAAGTAACACGCCAAGGATGACGAAGCCTATCAAAACGTCGCACATCTGTCTGAGGCACTTTATTATTCCTGTTTATGGAACTTCTATGCCACAGTGTGCTGCCATCTGGCGGCTTCCATAGAGACTTCATAGGAGCCATAATGGACTGAATGGTACAGCTTTACATACGACGTTCGCAACCCGGATTCGGACACAGGAGGACGCTCCACGCGCATGCGTTTAGTCTCGATACTTTCGCATGTGAATTCCTTGACACGGCACTGCAACGTCGGGTGCTCCCTTGAAGATATTAAATACTTGCGGAGTATTTATGTGTTTGTAACGGAACAAAATGCAGAAGTCATCGAGTGTTTCCGCTGGCCCACCTCGTAGAAGGTGTGGTCGACGCTGAGCTCGATGTTACACACGCGCTGCACGCTCTTGCCCTGGCGACGACCAGCATCTCCCTGCGGGTGTTCATCGGCCGTTCGTCGACGGGACAACCGCTGAGGTGCACCGGAATCCGCCGGCGCGTTGCCTGAGGCGTTGGCATCAGGGGCCTGCGATACCTGAGGTGCCATTTCGGCAGCCTTCACGGAGCGTCTGGCTCGCCTCTGATTGGTGGGCTATGCAGAAAAGTGAAGTACGACCCATAGATAGGATGAATCAATTGCAACGGACCGTTTTTACATACAAGAGGGGTATAGGCGGGGCAAATACATTTAGAAGGACTAAGCACAGCCGACACAACAAGCGCCGATTTAAGTGAGCCGAATTTTTACTGCCCGAACGTCTGCCACTCATATTCATGCCTGAGATTTAATGGACTAATTTAATGATGATGTTATCTTCCCAGGTTAGTAAGGACATTTTCTGGAACTTCTGGAGTAAATCCTAAAATGTGGAAGCGCACATTTTAGGTTTATGGATAGTTTAGGCAATATCGTATGGTATGTATCTAATGCTTATCCGCAGCGGTATATAAGCCACTCATGGTCGTTGGATGTCACCATAAGTTACATTGGTTATTTCGACGCTGTGCGTTAATATAGAGATTTAGAATAGGGGCCCCAAACGTTCTGGGGCCCCAATTGAATAGCGCCGAAGTCCCTGCACATGCGCGAGACGCTAACTGCGCTTGCGTTTTGCGTCGGGCACGCTATTTCACTGATTTAGCGGGAGCCCCCAAAACTGCCCGAAAAGCTTTGCGTCAAAAAAACATGGTGGCACCTATCGAAGCGATGGCTTTAACCTAGCGCCAAACTGGGCTCGACTCGTGGTAATGCGTGGAGTTCGTAGAGAAGTGACTGCGGTTATCGCTTTTCTCCAACTACGTGTGTAATGAAGATTGAGTCATTGGACGCCGATGATTCCGAATTCGATTGTCTGTTTCATGGCTCGTAGGCCTAGCACTGATTAACTTGGCTGTAAAGTTGATTACTCAAACTGAAGCGCAACAACTTGCTTGTTGCTAATAGAATAATTTTTAAATTGTAATTAAACGCAAAAACACAAACGTCAAAATTACTCTTATCATAAAACAGCATATTTTATTTACATACTTATATTAGCTTTTCTTTGACATCGCAGTGGCGCTGCAAGTGCAACTACGGTCAGAGTGTCATTTCTTAAAAATCGCGCGGAAACTTCATCGGCAGTACGCTAAAGGGACAACACAGCTAGGCTACAATTTTTCTTCTCTTTTTCTTTCTTTGTTGTATTGAGGCCCCTTTAGTGCATAAAGGTTCTAGAAACTTCTTAAGTTTAGTATTTGGCTATTATATAATATAGTTCAACTTTATGTAGAATAAAAATAAATGAACTAATCCCGGGTTGACGATATCAAAATCCACGGCATCACAGCGAAGTGGTGCGGTAACTTGAAGTAGGCTGCCCTGCCACCATTCAATGTTGCGCCTTTTCTGGCTAATAAATCCTCCTATCACAGCAATAGCGAAGTTTTTTGATGCTGTAAACGAAAATGGCTAATACAGATTAATTTAGTCTTTTCTTTAATGTACTTTTCGAAAGGGCTTATTGTTCATTGACTGTATACATAAAGATGGCTTCTGCAGGCAAGCGCCAGAAAACATGCAGCTTCATTCCATTCATGAAGTGCGACGTCCCAAAGCAACGCAGAGGTCATGAGACTATCATAGTGGACAGATTTTTATTGATTTGGACTACTTGGAGTTATTTAACTTGCACCTAATGCTTGATACGCGAGCGTCTCAGCCCAACTCCCTAATCGGAATGCGGTCGCCAAAGACAGGTGTCCAACCCAAACCCTCGTGCTTCGCAGCAAAACGCCAAAGCTACTGGATCATCGCGGCCTGTATCGCCCTCTCTCTTACACTCGCGTCCCCAAGTACGGCCGCTGTCAGAATTTAGCCAGACAATGCAGACGCATCGGTTGAGCCTCAGAAATGTGGGCTGTAATGAGCAAACATCGAATGCCTTGGAAGGATAACTGATTAAGCTTGCCCAGTCAAAGAACCCCCACCAGTAATCTCCAGCACAATCGCAGGACGAGTAAAACGGCACTTAAGGTGTGTGTACGGGTTAAGTATAACAGCGTCTGTAAGCGTATACCTCCGCGAATGCTCACCGTTGCCGGCCCGCGCCCGTGTCGGCGTCGAGCGCCGACGGCAATGTCTCGCGCGTGTCGGTGCACTCCGCATCCGGCGCCGTCGAAGCTCACGTCCTTAGCGGCGTAGATGAGCGAGTGGAAGAGCGAGGACGAGGTCGAGGACAGGTAAGGGCTGGCGCGCTCCACGTAGAAGTCTCCGTCGTCGTCGCCGGGTGCCAGCGAGATGCGTCCGCTGAACACGCCGTCCACCAGGGAGCCCACCACGCGGCTGCCGGGAGCGCCTGCGACCCAACGAGGACACCGCACCGTCCGCGGTGGAACTTTCGACGTTACCGTAGAATTGTGGTGGCCGAAAAGCATGGACGGCACAGATGCATAGAGGTATAGGCGGAAACAAGTGAGCGGGCGGTAACGAAGGCACTGGAAAAACTAGCTGGGTTAGACTCCACGCGTCAACATGGCAGCAACAAACAACAAGACATCTTAGTACAGTGTCTATATGCTCTTAACATTGCCCTTGGTAACCGCTGTGCAACGTGCGTTGTCACTTAGCGCCTCACTTAGCGCCTCACAAATTGGAGCAGGTGAGTTTGCAAGGCGTATCCGCTTGTAATAACTTTCCAAAACAACGGCACTTTGGAGATGTACACCATCAACTTTGCCGTAAGAACGCACTGTTATTCCGCCTATTGTTTTAAGAAAATGCTCTCTTATGCATTGAAGCACAAAATAACTGGAACACCAATGTATCTCGATACACAATTTGGGAAATAATACCGCAAACCTGGTGTCATCATGGAGATCCTTTCAAGTGGATATATCTTGCAAGCTTACCAGCTACAATTCGGAAATTTCAATATGTGCCGTAATGTACGGAAGGTTATATATATATATATATATAGGTTGTTTCAGCGAACACTGTCAAGATTTATTTAAGGTTGCCTGTGGCAGATAGCCCAATCCTAGTTAGTTAGCTGGTCTAATCTTAGAGGCGGATTACTTGCACAAGAAATTGAAATGCATAACCAACTAATTAACAAAATCTTACTAATTAGGTTTTTAACTAATTACCTGATAGTCCATATTGCAATTCACAAATTGGATCCATAGTGTTCGCAAGGCGGATTCACTTGGAATTAATTCTCAGGATGACACCACTTTCAAGATATTAATTTCCCGAACTTTGCGGAGAAATGCATTGGCGTTCCAGTTAATTTTGTGCTTCAACGCATAACGCGACGTTTTAACAAGAAACTAACTGGAGAAAGGCAGAAAGCGCCCAAGTGCAATGGCACATACCGCTGTAAACTAGCGAACCTGAGTCTATCTAAGCACGGTTGGGTCTACTTAAGCCTTAGTCAGTCATCAATAGGCAATCGATAGCCAATAAATAGCTAATCGATAATCGATCAATAATCAATAAATTTCGGAAAATGCTGGGAATGACTTGGTAGTGCTTAGCCTAGGCCAAAAGCCAGGACTAGCTTTAGCAATGGGCCTCCAGTGCAAGCTACGTTCATTTTTTTTTTTGTATCCTCTTGCGCTCTTCGCTCCTGCGTGTGTGAAATGTAATGTGCCTGGCAGTATATAAAAGTGCACGCTTCCACTCTCTTGCCGAAGATACACCATCCCCTGGCGGAGCTGAAAAGCTCCTACGTGCTTTCAATATTTGCGTATTCGCCGCTCACCCAGTGTTTTGTCGGTGCAGTGACAATACTTGCATTTCAGTTACTCAGCTGTGAGAGTACGACAGCGATCGATTTGAAGTAAGTCTGCTAGGAACGCGCCCATGCAGCACACATTGGATCCTCAGGCATAATTAGACTGCCTTTGTTTGAGAGTATAATGCTAATCGGAACGTTCGCAACCTCCTAACGAGCTAAAGGCGCAATTTGTGCTTTGTTCCAGGACTGCTTTCTCTTACGGTTCGTTTCCAAGTTCATTCTATTTGCCTTCAGTTACTGGTTCGTGCACGCTGTTATGTTAGTTGTTCTTGTCTGTGTCGACCACTTAGTCCAAACATTGAAAATGAAATGAATTCAAACGAAAGTAATATCGAATATAATATGTGGCCCGTGCAAACCATTTAAGTAAAGAGTATATATACTGAGGAGAACTCTGTGGGAGACACAAACAGGCGAGCACCTGCAACGTGTCCGGAGTAGATGTGGTCGAGCTTGGGCTGAACGCGCCCTCGGCTCGTCACCAGAGAGAAGTCCTCGGAGAAGACAGACCGGTCCTGGGTCAACTGCAGCCGGAACTCTCTGCAAGGCAACACGCAGAACTACACATCTCGCAATCGCTTAACACGAGCGGATAGAACAAGCAAAGGCGTTGGGTTCCAATTTTTGATAATCGCAGATGTGAGCAATATGCTTCTCAGAAAATAACCTGCTCGTCCCTATACTGCATTGTGCTAGGAGTAAGTGAAAACCTTTGCTGAAACGCCTGGAACTTTAATAACATATTGTGAGTCAGAATCGTTTCGGCGACACATAACTGCTTCACTGCCCCAGTTCTGCTTTTTTTTGTGTTAAGACTAGGCGAACCGCGGTGTTCTCGAATCCATATATTCTGTCTCCTCCTTCCCTTGATGTTCTTTGAAGGAGGGCTCGGCTGTTTTCACTATGCTGTGTCTGTGGAAATGGAAAACTAAATCGGGTGGCATTGTTAGAGCTAACTGCGCGAATTGGTGCATATATGTACGCGATAACGAAACCGCGAATAGGCAGGGAGGCTGAACAGAGTAAAAGCACTTTCTGTGAAGTGAAATAGTTTACTGTATGCACTGCATATCCGAACCACAGCCTAGGTGTTTCACCAAACGAAAGCTTGTTTAAAAAACAAATATAAAAAAATTAAAATTGAACGATTTCATATCGCTTGCAGAATCAAGCTACAGGTTCAAAGCAACGCGGCATTTATGTTTGCTTCGACTTTCACAACTGACCCAAAATTTCGGCAAGTTGACTACTATAGGTGCATGCTGATAATCGTGACTTAAATGAGTCTATTAATGGAGGCAAGATTAACGTTGGCCGTGCCAGCAGGAGCCCGTCAAACGTCGTGTTCGTTGCAATGTTACGAGACAATCTACAAGTACACGGCGAAATAATATCATTTGAGCCCGTTCAGCGTTGGAAAAGAAATAGAAAATTACCAAACTATGCTGCCTCTCCTTGTCAAATCAATACGAAGGAAGCAAGGTGGCTGTGTATTGCACATTATGTTGCAAGAAAGAGAACTTAGGAGGTTTTTTTTTTTTTTTTTTTTTTTTTTTTACTCAGCTGACATCCTTCGATTGGCTCTAAAAATGTACGATAGCTGGCTTTACTTGATAGGATAGCCCAAAGTTATATGGGGATGGCGATCTGCGTATCTCATTTCAGCTGCGGGAGTTCGAACCCTCTATTCTACAAAAGCACAGCTGATTTGGTCCCTTAATGCTGTGTGTGTCTTGTTCTCTATTTAGTGCAGCAGCACTTCGAAACAGGCTTTCCTATATCTCTCCCTACCTCCGCTTCGTTACTGTGCGAAGTGGCCGGCTTGCCGTGAATCCATGCATGACTGACACGAAATTTCCGATTTTTCATTTTCTGCGTTAAATTGGTGTTGTGAACCCAGAAACTCTACAAAAAAATAATGGCGAGCTTCATAACGCAATTATTAAGTTACTACAATATGTTCCCGATAAACCACTTCCAGTTGCGTTTCCAGAACTTGCACACCACATGACGCAGAGAAGGTGGTCACGTGGAAGCAAATCATCGCGGTGTTTTGGTAGCAAAACGGCAGACGAGCGAGCGAGCCGGAGTGAGCGCCGAAACATCGCAATGATCTGCACCCATGTGACCACCATCTGTGTCATGCCATCATGCACCTCTCGAAAAATGAAACCAAAACTGATTTCTAGAGAAGCAATTGTAGCAAACTCTTTAGGGCGCTCTCAAGTTTGCCAATATGTTTTCGGAGGATTCGAGGTCCATGACATTCATATTAATGCACAAAATATGAAAAGTCGAAAATTCTGCGTCAGTGCTCCTTTAAAAACTCAAATAGGGTTTCATCCGTTCCTTCGCTACGCCACGACGTCCGCCGTCCTGTCTTCGTTGTAGTCACAATTCCACCGTCGTCATCGTCGTCATCCTCATCATCCTCATATCACCACCACGTTGGGCTGTCATCACTTTCTCCTGGTCGTGACCATGTTTGCTCCATTGTGCTCAGCCAAGGAAGGTTTTAACGATGACTGCAGGAGTTCTGAACAACGTTGTTGGACAGTGAGAGCAGCAACTGTTGACTTAGTACTAAATTAGTTTAGAGCTGGGGGAATCAACAAAATCAATTGCCATATTTTTTCCGGCGGCTGTATCGACTAAGTCGGGATGAAGGAGGTGTTGATGAAGTAGTGAACATTCCCTTTGCTCTAGCGTTTGCAGTCTACATGCAAGCAAACGTATAAAAATAAGAAATAACGAAAGATAAGGGTGCGAAATGAAGGACTGAAAAAGAAAGGAGCAAGGTGATTCTATAAAGATCACGTGGTAGCGCTTCAGTTTAGTTGGCTTTCGATCCACGAGAACTATCTCTCCTTAAAGGAAATCAATAAGCACGAATGGACAGTGCGAGAGAGAGAGACGCTGACCTGCCGTGGGCCTTGAAGGCGACCTGCACCGTGCGTGGCCTGCTGCTGTCGTGTCGATGAGCGGCGGCCGATCGCTTCCAGCGTCCCAAGCCGCGCACGCCGACGGGCTCGTACGACAGCGGCTCGTAGTGGCGCACGAAGCGGTTCAACACCCGCGCTGCGTAAGCCAAGGAAACCGCGCATTTTATACCACTGATGAGTAAAGCCTACTTTACCACAGCAAAGTGAGACCCAACAGCAGCGTCGCCTGTTCGTTTTGCACTCTACGCACTGAGATACGTAATTATGTTTGGCTCGGTAACACTGGATCTGAAACGAGGCCCACGCGATCCGTTTTATTATTTGGCGTGTTGCGACACTGAAATCAGTGACAAGTTTGACGCTGGTTTGGTTCAGTTCACTCGCACGTGAACAGGCGAAGTATTGCACCCAGTTTACGTCGCCGACTTATTGTACTTTCAGTGGACGCCATGGAGGGTGAGTAGAATAACGAGATTAGTGCAGCGCTGATATGGACTAAACTGGATAAAGAAGTACGCAACTCGAATGGCTACAGCAGTGTAATTTTTTGCGCTCGTTTGTTATCGAGAAGGCAACCAACGAAACCCACAATTGGGGGTGAAGAATAACACTCTTTGCTGCCATGTGTTCTGCTTACCTTCATGCAACAATGTACAATTCACTGAGTTCTTTATTCTACTCTAATTTTTGACCATTTCGCGTTAGCTATAACACTGCCGCATAAGCCAACATGTGCAGTGGAGAGATTCCGCCGTATGTTGCATTGTTCAAGTTCCTCTGTTTTTTTATGAATACATCTTGCAATCGAACGTATTTCTATACTTAGTTGCCTCCCAGTCATATCTACAAGGTACGCAATATGTTTATTTTTATTTTTGCCATGCTGGAGCTGGCCGTGAGCACAGAGGATGCCGCTCCTAGCTGCTTTGGGAGGTCGTGGATTTCGTGGTGCCGATACCGTGATTATTTACTCGATACACTAAGTGTCAAGTACTTGTCTACATATACTTGTCTGCGTACTTGTACACATACTTGTCTGCATGTACACTAGCGTTCACTGCTAATACCAGACGGATTGCTTTAGAAAGCGCTGGTGCGTTATTCATGGTGGACTAGCGCGTGCCAGTTGTGGATTTATGAGAAAATTCAAGTGCACTCATTTCAAGAATAAGGCCTCACGAGTGAAGTAATGGCGATGCATGGCTTCTGTGCAAGAATGGACGGAAATGAAGTTCAGGGCAACCGTCTTATTACAAATATTCACGAAGAGTCATGCATTTCACAAACCACAGACTTCCCGAGGCATGAAATTTGATTGATTTATTCATTCTGTCGTCGACTGCTAATTGGTTAGGGGCTACAGCACCTGGGAATATGATAGCCGCATATAGTACACAATTTAGTTTTGTCGCTCTGGGATTTCTCCACCGAGTTCCTGAGTCTAAGTTTAAAGACAGCAATCTTGCTCTCCTCGCCAGTCATAATCTAGTTGCCTCGGCCGAGATCGCAACCGCTACCTCGTATTCAGGGACGGCATTCACAAAAAAGCTCTTACCCTAGAATTGCCCGTAAGACGAAATTTCAGCCAATCATGATGCTTGACATATCATTAAAGGAAGGCGGTCGGCCAATGGGAAATAGTATTTGCAAACATAAAGCTTTGTGAATTCGGCTCCAAGAGCCGAACGCTATAGCTACAGAGCTATTGTGGCAAGTAAGCTGCCGCGACACGGGACACTGGTGTTTGTAAAGGTCGCCACCAATGTTGTTATAGCCATAAAATTAAAAAAAGCGATCAACTTCAGAAACATTTTCAGAGCTAATTGCGGAGGCCACGCTCCGCTGTGCTGAGTACGGTGAACGCACTACCAACGCCACCTAGGTGGCGTTGGTAGTGCTTTTTGATGCCAGCGTCCCTTCGAATGCTGGCATCGAGGCGTCGTAGTGCTGAGACCACCGAAGCGTTCACTGTCGGTGCGCGTTAGTGTCATAATGCAGTACTTCTCTTTTCTGCTCGTAGGCGGCGGCACCGCCCCGAGCAAGAGCGCGGGTACATGGAGGAGTGTTAGATATATAAGGCGCGTCTGTGTAGCTCTCTGCAAATGCGTTTGTGGCGCAATGGGTTAAACGCTCGGCGATCTATCGTCGCGGACCGAGAGGTCGTGGGTTCGATTTCCAAATTTTGCATGTTTGTGGAACTTTTTCTTCTGGTTTCTTTCTTTGTATTATGTTCTATGACGTATTTCCGTGACGGAAATACGTCAGTGAAGTCTTGGTGGACCCCGGCATAAAACACTTTCGTGTTAAAAGTTGTCGCAGTTTCACCTGACAGGCGAAGCATCAATAGCGATAGCAAATTTGTAGATAGCTATACGGAGTAATGATATTAGCTTTATCAGCTGTATAAACTTGGACATGCAGCAGCACCGGCAACACGCAGAACTGTTGTCGACGCCGTCGGCGTTTTGCCCGCGTTCGCTCAAAATGCGTGCGGCGTTGGTGACTGTTGCGGGAGCCTCTGATATAAATAGGCACTTGGTGCCGCCGCTAAACGTCGCCTCCCTTCCCTCCCCCACGGCCTCTCACGCGTCGGAAGAAGGCGCGTTTGCTCTACCATAGCCTCCTATATATATATATATATAGGAGGCTATGGCTCTACATATATGGTGATTGTAAAGGAGGAAAGAGACGCCTACTTCTGCAGCCCTTAAGCGAGCACGGCGCAGAACGCGCGTTTGTTCTCCGCCGTGCGTTCACTCCCCGTGAAAGCGCGCGCCCCTCGCGCCCTTTCACTCGCACATACAGCGTTCGGCGCGCGGCGACGATTTCATCTCCATTGACGTCATACGGAACCTCACGGCGACGGCGACGGCGACGACGACGGCGACGGCGACGACGACGGCGACGCCGACGGCAGAAATCTGCTTTTGAGTGTCCATGTAATTGCTATCGCAATAAAAGAAAATTATTAGAGAAAACTCTGGCGCTGGAGTTGTTCAACCATACCATGGTAATGATGGCTAGCACATGGATTTGTCTAATCTTCGCCCTTGTGGCTTCAGACGTTCTTGCGGTGTTATTAAGCTTTATCCTTCTCAATTTCAAACCAATAATATTTTTCTAAACACAAGAAGGCAAATAGATTCTGAGCACAGGCATGATTATTGCGAATTGTTGGATTTATAACACAGTCACAAAGTCATTCGAAGCTAAAAATCAGTCGAACTTTAAGCAAATTCATATGCCATGCATGCTGACTGAACCACCACACTTGAAGCTCCTGCAGACAATAAAGTGCTAGAGGTTCCTCTATTATTTTTGTAGCAAACTGTACAGTTATATAGCTGACTGGTAGCGCCAATTGACTTTATTCCGGAGTTACGGACAACAGATAAACTTGTGGAGCCGTAGTGTGCTGACGTATTCCGAACTTTTCACAACGCGCGGTGTCAGGACAGCCTCAACTTGCGACAGTGGTTAGTATGCGAGCAGCGAAGACGGCGACCGCGGTAAGGCTACCTCCTCTGCGCTTTCAATCCCCTCCGCGGAAGGACGACCCAACGTTCTCTCAAAAACCGCAATGGCACCAACGGCACCAACGGAACTTACATCACAACTGCTACACAGACGAATCGCAGTACTGCTTTAGTGTAAAACCCTGAATCTATCGCGAGAAGCGCTGGAAAGGGTGACCAATTGCGCAGCGTCGGCATTCACCTACTTCGCCTCTGAAATCGGTCAGTGCCATAATTTCTTTTTATAGTAGGAACTGCCAAACTTACCGGCCTGCATTTCTTGGCTGAAAAGAACCAACGTAGTGAGCAGAGAAGCAGCGAGGGGTTTGCGTTGCCAACGCAGTCTCATCCTGACCCACCAACGAGCAGCAGGGTTCACTTCTTCTTCAATGATCATGGCTGACTGCGCGCGCAGTTGCAAACGGCGGGACTAGACAGTAATGCGTCATTATGTGCAATGCGCACGAAGCAAGAACCTGTGCCATCGAATACATAGTCCAAATAGGCCGTCGCACCTCAGCACTACAGAGCATTGGATTCGGACACGGGGTTGGAGTCTGCTCAACAATTTGGCCGACCAAATGGCTCATTGGTAATCCTTTTCCTGAGACTCCACGAGCATCCATATATTCTGAACGTAGAGCTCTCCTCCGAGCCCAGAAGACCATTTCACGTATACCCCTTTGAGCACACGTGACATAGGTCGAGGCTGGTGGTTGCAAACAAAAGCATTATAACAACAACCAGAAGTCCATTCTATGATGACGCACATGTGCACCTCGGCGTGTCCTGCTTCTTTCCCGAAACCTTTCCCACATGGACGAAGCATGTCTGCGAAGGCTACTGGCTGGGTATTTCTTGACGGTTGTTATCACTCGGGCATGGAGGTATACAAGTTAGAACCGCGGAACGTGTCCTTAAATTCCGGACTCCTGCGCCTTCGACGGACTCTTATCCCCTGCTGTGGCCGTGCCCTGAAACTCGGAATAATTTAGGCACAAGGTGCAAAGGGAGGCCAGGCTCATCCCTAACGCTTCAGACAGCTATGCCCATTGGATAATGGAAACAAATACGCAACCTCATTGTTGCAGTCCCAGCATCCCACAGCGATGCATGCGATTACATTATTTCATTTTTACAGCGAAGCTGTTAAGGGCTATGTTCCCCAGGATTGCGTCCGTGTGCAGAGAAAAACTGTCATCATCAGCACTGGCTCTAGCAATATCGTCACCAACCGTCAACGTCACCGCTAAACCACCATACTCAGTTTTTTCTTCCCCATTGCTTGGCTCGCATGTATATAATAATCTAACGACGCCGGTGAATGCATTTCCAGCCTTTCTGCACTACACAGCGAAACAGAATCGTGGTGATCACATCACATCAATAACATGTCCCCAATGCTCGTCAAGCACGAACTCTTAAAGTTGACTAGCAGGCGCGTTTAGGGTCATTCTTGAGTCGAAAGGATCAGGTTTGGCTTGGTGGTGCCATGCCATTGAAACAGGACTAGTCAGTAGGGTTAGTAGAAAAATCATATTGGTGCACAAGAAAATGAAGTGGTGGCAAAGGAGAATACGTTAAAAGAGTAATGACATTGTATTTCCAACTTTTACTTCTATATTTATTGCGATGTCAATTATATGTACACTCCAGCGACATTTCTTCTGTCGTCGTCGCCGTCGTCACCGCCGTGAGGTTCCGTATAAAGTCCAAGGGCGATAAAATCGTCGCCGCGCGCAGTATGCTGTATGTGCGAGTGAAAGCGTGCGAGCGTGAGCCGACGATTGCGGCTCAATCTCGCACACGCAAGGGAGGGAACCGGGGAGGAAGCGCGCCGTCTTTCGTCGCACGCAACGCTCCGTGGCGAGGGTATGGAGTGGGGAGGCGTGTTCTACTCCGGGCTGCCCGGGCGGGCGCCGCAGGGCCGCTGTATCTTGAAAGCGATCTGCGATGGGAGCAGAGTGCGCCGAGTACTGATAGCTTCGAGTGCGCTGTGTTCTCTCCATTACTTAGTTCGCGTTAAACCGAGAGGCCGCACGAAAGTCAATTCGCTCGCCGCTATATATTGCAGCGCTTCCTCACTCCACCGTTTTGACATCGAGTTTCCGCGGTCATCGAGTTAAATGTGTTCATGTTCGATTGTGCGCGCGTGACACCATGTTTGTTCATTTAGTTAGTATGTGCACGTTTACAAGTTTATACGGACAATAAAACTACTATCCTTACTTTGCATAGCTGTCTATTGATTTGCTATCGCAATCGATGCTTCGCCTTGCGGGTGAAACTTGAACATTTTTTTAGAAACATGTCCTTTTTAGCAGAAAATAATTTTCCGTCATATCTAGCGGCTTATTTAACGCACGCTAGCACCATTGAATCACACGGGATTCAATTTTAAACTTGCTAAGCAATTTTAGGTGAAAAAAAAACACGAGTTCTGCCAAATTTTTCGGGTTCCGAACGTTAGGTAAAGCCACAGTGAAGTGTCAGGTGTCTTCACTTAGCAGGGGGGAGGTGCGGTTTCTCAATTTGCACTGTATCTGCGACACTCCCATTTTTTTTCTACGAATATCTTCTCATTTTCTGATTATTTTACTATGAGAATCGTCTTCGTAAGACAAAAACTCGCTGAGTTACAACCGTTTTAGTCCAATGGGCTCGCCTCCTCCAATATGGCGGCGCCCGTGTTGGCGGGAAACCAGTGACGATACCGAGGCGATTCTTGTTCGGAAAAAGATTCTCCCTGATTCTCAATGATCACACTTGCTTCTTTAGGTCCCAGGACATCTTTTGGCAGCTTTGCCTCTCAGAAAACTGCTGTGAGTAGGATGTAATGGCTGTTTGAACATCCAAGGTAGGCAATGGCCGCCAGTAGGACACAATGTGAGATGAAAATGAGTGATATCTATGCTTTACTAGATGTAGAGAGCTCATTTTTGTTACGGAAGATTCCTGAGACCTTTATGCTGGTGGAGTATTAAAATTTGGAACTGTACTCACGGCCTGGATGGTTGAAAAGACGGAAAGACCTCCTCCCAGCCAAACCAGCAGCCGCAGGCCATGGTAACGCTGATGATGATCGTCTCACATGGACACTGTTTTCACTTTACTTTTGTCATGAAATTAATTAAACGTGCGAGGAACAGGTACCTTTCTGTGGATGTCAGCAGCCGGAAGCTGCAGATTCACTTGATTGGACATGAGTGTGCGTCGGCAGAACGAAGTCTCGTTCCTCCGGTAGCCTGAGATTTTTAACGGTGACCATATGTGCGAGTGCTTTTTTTGTGGTGTGCACGCAGATGGAGAACTAGGTAGAGCGAAGAAGTGAGAAACCAGTGGCGTTTCAGCGCCTTTTATACCACAGTATCGCTGTATGGCTTTGCTGCCTTGAAACAATTTACTCCCAGAAGCTATCGCGGAGTTCTCTCCGTCGATGCAGAGCCCACTCCGAAGAGAAGTAACAATGTTCGGACAGGTATATTTCAGGTATATATAGCACATCGTTAAAATCCACCATAGGAATCAGTAAAGTGTATAGGTTATTTTTCCACAGGCAAATAAAACACTGTAGGGTTGTGCGACCTTGCAGAAGCACTGCCCAAATTCTAGCGAAGCTATAGGCCCGAATCCACAAAAACTTCTTACGCTGGAATTGTTCGTAAGAACTAGTTTCAGCCATTTCGCATGTAAGACATATTATGATCTAAGGCGGCCGCCCAATGCCAAAGAGCACTTACGTAAGAAAATCTTTGTGAATCTGGCTCCAGTTTTTTTTTTTTTTTTTCGAGCAGTGGCATAACAAATTTCAGTTGCTTGTGACTAAGCCACGCAGTTTAAAACGGTGTCCCACATACGACTCACGCATTGGCACTGATTCCCGCAGACTACTATGCTTTCGAGCACTTAGTTACTATTTGTTTCTTCTTTTTTGCGTGTTTTTGAAGTTGTTTAGTTACCGCACCAATTCGCCCAACTCTTCTTACATTTAATTAAGGAATATCCAGCCAAGACTATCCTTTACCCGCGCGCTTTTAACCCTTTAACTGGCAAGATAAGAAAGACTTGACCTAGAATGGTATTATTGCTTTAGTTATTCTTTACTTTGCTCAAACACTTACCAATTGATTATATTAAACGGTCTCTCTAAAAGTATGCGAGATACAGTAGGTCAAAATTATTGTTGACCAGGTGAGGAAAGGTTAATGTATGGTCCCAAACAAGACCGTGGCACTTGCTTTGGCAAGGTCAGTGTGTGTTCTTGAAATGTACCTTTATGGAGTTAAGAAATAAGAGCTCGTTTAAAAAAGAAAAAAAGAAAATTCGCATTGGCGAGAATATGACCCCCACGTGCGGTAAGACGATAACGACGAAGCCTTCAGGTTTTGTGGCCAATACATCTGCTGCTGCTCCCGCTTGTCATTTAATTACTAAATAAGTTAAAGCTAAATAAGTTGCTTGTTTAGTTCGCCGAGTTCATCGTTTAATGCTCGCGGGGTTTCGCGGAACACTTAAAAAAAGCGAATGCACGCAAACTTCCTCCAGTGGTCAGTCAGGCGGCAATCGTGCGTGCATTCGCGGCTTTCTCTCATGCTTGGAAAAACACTTTTATGTAGCCCGTGTTGAGCAACAGTATCAGTAGTTTTTCATGTTGCTCTACAATATTCTCGCTGACACTTTTGATGTAATTATAATATTCGGGACGTTTATTATTTAATTAATGTGAATTATGTCATTAGATGGAATGCAAGAAATAATATAAGTATCTCCAAGCAACGGCAAATAACATTACCTTGCTTCGGTCCAGCTACGTGGCATTTGCATATTTTTTTTCAATTTGACTTTGCGTACACATCACCCATAACGTTCCCCCTAAATCTGCGAATATAAACCCGGTGACTCATTTATTCACATTGGACACCACAGGCGCCTAACACAACACATGAAAATAGGAAGAAAACGACGGTTCGGTTATGATTTGCGAAGCTCCTTTTTAATTTCGAAACACTATCTTTTCGCCACACATTGCACGTAACCCCACCTTGCACATAACAATTTCCACCAAATGCAAAGACGTCGTGACGTAGAGTCTTTTCATGACAGTGGGAAATATAGCGAATAACAGCCGTACAACGCGTTCTAGCACTTGATGAACAAATTTTTGTACAAAAATAATCCATCCAGAGCTCAGACCTGTCACGACAAACTTGGGCTGTCCAGAGAGCCCACGATGCGGCGGTTAGGCTCGGCCTACCCGTCCCCACGTGGGAGCGGCCCGCAGCTCTGCCCTAGGGCAGGGCTTCTCAGGACCTATAATAAAGTTCTTTGTCTGTCTGTCTGTCAATTTGACTCAAGTTACGTGGTACCCCCAGTATATCTATATATAGACCGGCGTCTGCGCCCTTAAAAGTGGGTGCTTGTTCGTTTGCGAGCACTGTTTTGTGTTTGCATGGGTAAACACGAGATCATGTATACATTGACGATTCTAAAGTCGCGCTAATTCTCGGACAGTCAATCGAGTATCTTGAGTATGCGGCTCTGGGAATCCGTTTGTTTGAGCACGCGTGCTTCTGCTTGTGGGCGGCAGACTTTGTTCTCAACCGATGCCGTTCGGCGCAGAGGCATATGATACCAGTAAACAAGGTCACTGACTAAGTATACTTAGCCGTTCTAAGCGCGAAGCGGGGTTGGTTCAATGTCACTTCCTGTACAAGGGCTCGTATATCCGCGTTGCTTAGCTTTCTCATTTGCTCTCCAGGAAGCTACATAATGCAGGCTGTATAGTGTAAAGCTGACTAGCAGGGCCAAGAAATACTGATTTACATGTTTTCTTCTCGTTGATAAGAAATGCTAACCGCTTTCTTCCTTTTGAAGCGCCTAGATTCAGGAAGCCGGCCACGACATTGCTCTTACATTTTGTCCTAGATCATACAAAATGACAGCGATGCTTTATTAACATTTTCCCGTTTAGGCGCGCTATTTTGTTGGCGTCGTTTCTTTGGCGTCGGCATACCCTCCCCAGAATGGCAGACCAGCATCTAAATATATACGGAATGATGAAGAGCACCTGGCAGCTTCCATTGATAGAGTGCTCATGAAAGCAGCCAGTGGAACCTCAGACTGAGGGCTCCTTACACATATCGATCAGCTTTCTTTCGGTGGCAAAATTTTCTTCTCCTGGCACTGACGTCAGCCGTTGTTTCAGCGACATCTTCAATATTGTAACAGTACGCCTGTGCACAAAAAGAAGAGGAGAAGGAGTGGGAGAAGAGAAGGAAGAAGAAAACTTTTTTGGGGTGTCTTCCCGCCTATACAACCCGCAGGTTCTTTTTGTGCAAACTCAACTATAGAACCATTAAAGGTTCAGATACGCGACATCATTCCCCTCAAAAAACCCGTAAATGCTACTAGAATTGAATTTGATGACATATTTTCTTCCAATGCTAAACTCCTGCCAACTAAATATCTAAGCGGATTACTGCAAGATCATTTAGTGCAAATGAAAATCAATACTGTAATAGCGACGGATGCATCAGTGTGTGACGAGAAAGCGGGTGTAGGTTTTTTTTTTTCTGAGGCGCTATCCTGGTCTTATTCAATGCGACGGCCTGATTTTACATCTATATTTTAGGCAGAATTATTAGCAATTATATTATCTCTTCGTAAACTTCTTCGAAATTATTCGACAGCTGTAATAGTAACTGACTCGTTGTCAGTGTGCACAGCACTCACCTCATCCTCAGACAATACAGTTTTGAACGAACTATAAAGATTAATCCCTTCGAACTTACGTCTGGTGCGTTTAATATGGGTACCAGGTCGATCACCATGGTTTGTTTTTAAATGAAATGGCCGACGCACTCGCACGTTCATCCCTGTCATGCATGTTCTGCCGACTTCTGCTTATATCACCGCGGCTAGGTTTAGAAAACTTTGTCTCTTAAATTACTCTGCAAAACAGACATTCCAAATCACAGACTTAAAGCATTTGTTTCACCCTTGGGATAATCAATGGTGTCCCACACGTAAATTGGAAATCTCAATTACAAAATTACGATGCCGTATTCCACCCCTAAATTTTTATCTACACAGGTTTGGTCTGGCGATGTCCCCTCTATGTCATTTCTACAATTAACCTGAAACCATTGATCATTATTTATTAAACTGCCGCCCATTCGCAATCCAGAGAAAGAAATACTTCGAAATTCTGTTCCGAAAATTAGGCATCGCTATAAACACTGAAAATATTCTATCCTTTGGGGCATCTACACTGGGTTTTAGCCACAGGAACGTATGCAGGGCCGTATGCGAGTTCCTCGGTGACACAAGGAGAATACCAAGTTTATTCACTGAGACATTGTTTATTATTTTACAAAATTCCAATTTACGTTAATTTACTGGTCGATTATTTATTAATTTCGAAAATTCCAATTAAACTGATTGAAATTTACTACTTTCTACTTTGATCTCCTTCCAAAAAGCACACGATTCCCTATAAGATAAAATAAAATACGGCTCTGACTTCAGTTAGTTTCATTGCATAATTTCAACCCGCCTGTTTAACCGCCGGCTTCTTGGCCAATCCCCCGTGGTGGGTATGCGCCATGGCATAGGAAGCAAGCAAGCAAGCAAGCAAGCAAGCAAGCAAGGCGGCCTTGCCTCGTGCAGTGCATGAGCGCCGAGCGTTATAAATAAACGCCTCCCGCCTTGTAACATTTCCGGTGGAGGCGCTGGGTAGAGCACTGCACGGGCCGATTTTTGCGGCCCGGGCCCGGCCCGGGCCCGTTTTTACATTGGGCGGCCCGCCCGAGCCCGATCAAAACTTTTATGGCGAGACCCTACGTTACCCGCCTGGCCCGGCCCGCCACCCCTTTACCTTAAGCCCGAGCCCGGCCGAGCCCGACTCGAAACCGGCCCGAACCCGGCCCGAGACCGAAAAATACATGTTTTTCAGAGTTGAGAAGCCCGAGAATAACTCGCAGACAGCCCGAGCCCGGCCCGGGCCCGCGTCAAAAAACCCAAGCCCGGCCCGGGCCCGGGTCAAAAAGCACACACCGTGCCCGAGCCCGGCCCGAGCCCGTGAAAAAACTCCTCTACCCGGCCCGGCCTGGCCCACGGGCCGGGCCGGGCCCGGGCTTTCGGGTAAGCCCGAGCCCGTGCAGTGCTCTAGCGCTGGGTACTACATCCGGCCATGGAACCTTTCCCATCAAGTTTTCGCCGCAGGCGCCGCCTTTCCCGCCATCCGCCATTGCCACGCCACATGTCCACCGACGCAGACACTACGATGTCATCGCCTCCTGGCCCTTGCCAACTGCACAGGCAGCCACGCTCCTATGGAGGAAAAGATGGGGAAGAAGTCAATGAATGGCTGATCCATTACGAAATGGTGAGCAGGAGCAACAAATGGGACTCGAAGGCCCAGCTTACAAATGCAGTGTTCTCGTTAACCGATACGGCACTCGTCTGGTACGAGAATCACCACGACACCCCGACAAACTGGAACACTTTCGTTGAGGAACTCAGTAGTTGCTTCGATGACACCACTGCCAATAAAAAGCGTGCTGAGCTGACTCTGGCCCACAGGGCTCAACTTGCTGTTGAGACTTGCGCCGCATACATTGAGAATATCGTGAGGTTGTGTAAGCAGGTGGACCCAAGCATGTCGGAAGAACACAAAGTTGGCCATCTGCTCAAGGGGATCGCTTAATACGTCTACAGTTTCCTCATTACCAAGGATAAATTCAATTCGGTGTCCGACGTCATACAACTTTGCCGCACCTTTGAAACCTTGCAGATGCGCCGAATAACCACCGATTTCGGACGGTTGGCTAACCTGACAACGGTGGCAAGTGTTAACATGAGCTCGTCGTCGGACCTGGCCTCGACGATACACTCAATCGTTCGTGAAGAACTGCTCCGACGCAAAGAAGTGTCTTCGCCCGCACCACGTATCGGGGATGCCTGCTCGTCGCAGCACACTGCATTCCCATGGTCTACTTCCGCCTGGCAATCGGTGAATGCCGCGGACGTCGACAACTGGAGGCCGCCGACCGCGTTCCATTACACGGAAGGTGCGCCAAATAGAGGCATTGGACGACGAAGGGCCGAGGGAAGAGCACCAGTCTATCCAACGGCCACGTTCTAAGCGGTGTTCATAGCGCCGAGCTACTGCAGTAAGGCGTTGGGCCTGCAACCCGAGGGAATTTGATGAAGGGCCACGTTCTGATGCAAGTTCTGCTTGGCGGCGCGACGCCCAGAGACGCAGAAGTTGCAAATCTGGAGCGGTTCGTGATTTATCCACCCACGAAGAACGGATTGCTTCAACTAGTGCCGCACTAAGACAATGGGACGGGTCCAGCATGAAGCTGGATACAGTGCTTTCCGATACCGCCCTATATCGATCCCAGTCCGCCACTCAGCACAGCCGGCGAAGGTGGCCTGTTCCACCCGAAGGTAAGCCAAGGTGAATCGGATGGTGATCACATCCCCAGCAGTCGGGTTCACATGACCACGAGACGGTCCTCCTTCCTAGCCACCAAGACAGGTCCGCTCCGGTGAGTGTGGCGGCGCGCGAGGGCGGTACCGCCAACGAGTAGGCACTGACACATTATTAAGCAGCGTGAATTGGGCGTCCACAAAAGTGTCCAGCACACATGTACCACGCGCACTGGAAATGGCGTAACCCCATGTAGTGTGGGGCGCGTTAAAATCCCCTGCTACCATAATGGGGCAACCAGGATGCTTCTTTCCTAGGTGCGCCAACCAGCCGAGACACAACCGAGCCGCACGACCACCGTAGGGGCGTGCACAGTACGAAACGATGATAACGTCTTTGTGTTGGAGACGAACCAATACGGCCACGACTTCTTACCATAAAGTGCACCACCGTGAAAGATCAACACGGGTCCGATAAAGGGTGGATCGTACATAAACGGCAGCCTTTCGTGGAAGGACATCAGGCGTAGCCCTCCTACGGTCCAGCATTGAAGGCGATGAGTATGCCACAAATCCTGAAATGGGTGGCAGGGCGTTAGTTTCTTGAAGCAGTAGAGCCCAAACACGCAGTTTCCCATATCTGACACGCTGGCGCAGCTCTCCGACCTTCCCGGCGATGCCGCGGCAGTTCCACTGTAAAATGCCTTCTGGCGCACTTGAAGACGTAGCAGCCATCACCGGTTGAGGTTGGCCACTAGAACCGAGGTGAGATGCTGGAGCTGTTGCGCAACGAAGCGCAAGAGTTCTTGAGGTGAAAAAGACTGTGACATAGATGCTGGTAACCACGTGAGCAGGAATGGACGTCGACGTCGATTGTGATGCCCGCGCTCCGTCATGACGACGCTGGAGCAGTGTACGGCGTTCCTTGAGACGCTGGATTTCCTTTTCGAGAGTGGCGAGGCGAGCGTCGATCTGGAATTCTTCATTCGCCAAGGGAGGCGGCGTGTCTTCCATCGATTGTGATGCCCGTTGCCATTGTGGTCGCGAAATGGACGCCCTAACGGCTATGCTATATGTAGGTTTGGCCGCATCACTTGTCGCTGTACTTTCTGTTGTCACCTGGCTAGCGTCTTCTTCCAGCGATGCTAGATCGGCGTAGCGGTTGTACACAGGGACTTGTTTCATCGGTGGACCTTGAGAGGTGCTTGGTTGCTGCCGAGAGCGGCGTTGTCGAGCTTTCTTAGTAGCTTTCAACTTCGTAGGGCATGTCGGGGAAGTGATGTCATGATCATTTGTTCGGCATAGGCCACATCGAAAGGATGCTGATGGGTCAGGCTCCATGTTGTCGTCCTTAGGTGGAAAGGGGCACGATGACTTCATATGTCCCTGTTTAAAGCAGGAGTAGCAGTACACAACGGAGGGTTTGAATGGGCGCGGGCGCAGTACGCAGCCATAGTACAGGATACGTTCAGGTGGGGAATTAGGACCCTGAAGCATGATTAGGCATGTACGACCGCTACCTCGGTAGCAAGCAGCGACGACCTTGTGTGTTGGACATGAGAGTTCCTGCAGGAGCTTTTCAGTTTCTTCGTCATGGTCAACACCATTAACCACATAGCGCCTTAAATCAGTACCACTGGCGAGGTACGCCTGAACTGGAAGGACACATTCTTCTGAGACTTGGACCTGTTGCAGTTATTGGAGCTTATAAGCTAGTGCCATAGCAGGCACCCATACTGAAACAGTATTGGTAGGTTTGTTTAGGGCGAAACCTTGAAATCTGGACTTCTCGAGGCAGGCATCCAGAGCCGCTTGAATGGTACGGTTGGGCAGAGTGGACATGTCGTATCTAGCACGAGGCTTGATAACCACTTTGTACCACGATGTCGTTGGTGACACCGAAGGCGTATCTGTCGGTGGAGGGGGTAGGCCTTTTGGCGCCGCAGGAGCTGTATTTCCATCCCCTGGAAGGCTACTAGGTTCCGTCATTCTCTTGGCCGAGGTGTGCGCCGTGACTGCAGGGCTGCTGTGCTCCGTGCTGGTAGTATCCATCCTCAGGTTACTTTCTTCGCACTTTGCACTCGTCCCCAAGATGGAGACGCTCCTGGCAAGGATGGCAGTTGCATCGGTAACGTTCCGGACCTTTGACACAGCGGACGACAGCTTCGATGCTCTGTGCCGAGGCGGCGAGTGCCGCTTGGGCACTCGCACGCGCAAGGCTGCACTAGAACTCGGGCTGGACGTCTCGGGTGTAGATGCCGACGTACTTTGTAAAAATGTCACAGTTTCGCCCTAAGGGCGAAGCAATGAATGCGATAGCAACACAGCAATGTCATACGAAGTAAGGTGAGCGGCTTTGGTAGCAACAACATGCAGAACTGTTGTCGACGCCATCGGCGTTTTGCCCGCGTTCGCTCAAAATGCGTGCGGCGTTGGTGACTGTTGCCGGAGCCTCTGATATAAATAGGCACTTGGTGCCGCAGCTAAACGGCCCGTCCTTCCCTCCCCCCCCCCTCCCCCACGGCCTCTCGCGCGTCTGAAGAAGGCGCGTTTGCTCTACATATATGGTGATTGTAAAGGAGAAAAGAGACGCCTACTTCTGCAGCCCTTAAGCGAGCACGGCGCAGAACGCGCGTTTGTTCTCCGCCGCGCGTTCACTCCCCGTGAAAGACGCGCCCCTCGCGCCCTTTCACTCGCACATACAGCGTTCGGCGCGCGGCGACGATTTCATCTCCAAATGACGTCATACGGAACCTCACGGCGACGGCGACGGCGACGCCGACGGCAGAAATCTGCTTTTGAGTGTCCATATAATTGCTATCGCAATAATAGGCGCCAGTAGTGATCATGACCGCCAAAGCGGTCCAAAAAAAAAAAAAAAAACAGCGTTCCAGTGGCAGGGAAAACGCCAACAGACGGGGCGATAATGCGGAGCTACGGAAAAATACGTCCGATCAGAGGGAGCATTGTTCCGAATTAAAGCGAAAAATAATAATAAACCGAATAGTTTAGAGACAGAAAAATCGAGAAAGAGAAAGGGACCTTCTGCTCACTTTTGTCTCGCTAGGAGGCACAATTGTTTGTTCTTGGGGAACCATGTCACTGCCTAAAGACATCGCCTAGCGATGTGTTTATTTAATTTTTGCTCCCTAATGTTGGCGGCACGCTTAAGCGCGATTGAAGCTGCAGGTCTCTCGGTATTTCAGAAGTCTGCAGCCGAAGATTCTTGCAGGGGAATATTATGCTGTCATGATCATTTTCTACGGCTTGCATCACAATGTGTAGGCAAGTGGCGACTCCACCGGCTCACAATCGGTTGCCTCCGAGTAAAGGTTGAGAATGGAAGACGGACGGTTTACCGCATCTGAAAACGTATCGATCAGCACATTGGCGCTATCTTGCGCGGAACGTGTGTCCTTACACACGGAACGTGTGTAAGAAAAAAAGTTGTCGCAGTTTCACCTGAAAGGCGAAGCATCAATTGCGATAGCAAACTTGTAGAGAGCTATATGGAATAATGATATTAGCTTTATCAGCTGTATAAATTTGGACATGCTGCAGCATCGGCAACACGCAGAACTGTTGTCGACGCCATCGGCGCTTTGCCCGCGTTCGCTCAATATGCGTGCGGCGTTGGTGACTGCTGCCGGAGCCTCTGATATAAATAGGCACTGCGTTCCGCAGCTAAACGTCGCCTCCCTTTCCTCCCCCTCCCCCACGGCCTCTCGCTCGTCGGAAGAAGGCGCGTTTGCTCTACATACATGGTGATTGTGAAGGAGAACAGAGACGCCTACTTCTGCAGCCCTTCAGCGAGCACGGCGCAGAACGCGCGTTTGTTCTCCGCCGTGCGTTCACTACCCGTGAAAGACGCGCCCCTGGCGCCCTTTCACTCGCACATACAGCGTTCGGCGCTTGGCGACGATTTCTTCTCCAAATGACGTCATACGGAACCTCACGGCGACGGCGACGGCGACGCCGACGGCAGAAATCTGCTTTTGAGTGTCCATATAATTGCTATCGCAATAAAATGTCACAGTTTCGCCCTAAGGGCGAAGCAATGAATGCGATAGCAACACAGCAATGTCATACGAAGTAAGGTGAGCGGCTTTGGTAGCAACAACACGCAGAACTGTTGTCGACGCCATCGGCGTTTTGCCCGCGTTAGCTCAAAATGCGTGCGGCGTTGGTGACTGTTGCTGGAGCCTCTGATATAAATAGGCACTTGGTGCCGCAGCTAAACGTCGCCTCCCTTCCCTCCCCCTCCCCCACGGCCTCTCGCGCGTCTGAAGAAGGCGCGTTTGCTCTACATATATGGTGATTGTAAAGGAGAAAAGAGACGCCTACTTCTGCAGCCCTTAAGCGAGCACGGCGCAGAACGCGCGTTTGTTCTCCGCCGCGCGTTCACTCCCCGTGAAAGACGCGCCCCTCGCGCCCTTTCACTCGCACATACAGCGTTCGGCGCGCGGCGACGATTTCATCTCCAAATGACGTCATACGGAACCTCACGGCGACGGCGACGGCGACGGCGACGCCGACGGCAGAAATCTGCTTTTGAGTGTCCATATAATTGCTATCGCAATAAAATAAAGGTTCGGCGCAAGCGTGATAAAGGCTGTTTTGGAACCATATGGTGTTTAGCGGGGACGTTTTTCAATTATAGTGTTGTTTCGTCACATATAAAGAAGTAATAAATAAAGCGTACACGCGTAAAAAATGTTGACGGAACCTGCCAAAACTGCCTGTCAAGTGCTCAAAAGTGTGGGTAATATGGTTTACGTCTGCTTGTGTGCGGCTTTGCTGTGACTAACACGAAGGGGAACCGAGGCGTATTGTTTTATTAGTCAGTCGGTCTTTGTTAGTTTTGAAACCAACAGACAATGAAGTCAAGGAAAGCCTACGGGAGGGTAATTCTGGTTTTAATTGAAACGTACTATTAATAAGAGACGAGGGAAATGCGGCAAGTGGACGAGAAGACACCGTGGCCACTGGTGGGAGCCGAACACACGTCTTTCGCGTTGCATGTGCGAGGCTCAACCAAATGAGCTACGGCGGCGGTATCCTACCGTCCATTTGAGTCAGTATATGCGAGTGTGTATGAGTGCTACAGATCTAGCCGAGGAGAGTTTGCCAGCGCCATGCCCTGGCTGTAATATTTAGTTGTGATTGCAATCATATATGTATCAGCTGGCTTTTATGTCCCAATTTCCAGCTATTAATTACGTTTGGATTTATGTTCGTGATTTCTTCGTATTTTATTGAACCGTCGTACCGCTCGATTAGTGGCGCGTGTCATAATGGGCATTCAGACAAGATTGTCTGGACATTTATTCGCCCAGTACCGGAGAAATTGCGAGCACATACCCAATGAGCGGAACACACCCAGTGGCCCACGTTTCCGTCAAGAACGTGCATTGAAGAGTGACATATGTTAGCTATTTCACAAGCTGCTTGCTAGTGCCCCCTACCTTGTACACCGCGATCTGCGGCCGAGACGCGTTATTGTGTTGTTGGATTGTGTGGCAGTGCGAGTGCGCGTTCGATAGTGCGACGACGAGTCTGTGCGAGTGTGAGCGCGAGATACCGTGTGCGTGTTCGACGGACGCTATGTGCGAGTTTATGTGCGACAAACTCGAGCCTCTGCGTTGCTCTCTGTGAGCACCCTCCCTTTTCTTTTTCACTTATTAAACCAAGTTTCATTCAATCAAACTACTGTGACCTGTGAGACGCGGCTGTCTTCAACACATATACCCAGTGACCCAACTTGGCCTGAAAGAGGTGCATCGATGATCGGCACACACCTAGTTTCACATGCTCAGAAACCCAAGTTCATCCAAGCCCAGAGAACCAAGTTCGTCCAACGGTTGGTTTACAACACGGTTTTTTTATCAGCACAGTGGCCCGACGCTACACCCATTAGACCATGGACTACCCGATGACCCAAGTTGTACCGCACTCTTAAAATGTCCTCTAGAATTTCTACGGCGCTGGGCGGAATCGAACCCGCGTCACATGGGTTCTGGCATCACATGGGTTCCCACGTCACATGGGTTCCCGCGGGCAGGAGGAGGAATAAACTTTATTTAGAGATGAGCAGACGGTAAGATCGTCCGAGGTGGGCGGCGTCCCTAGTCCAGGATGCCGTGGGCCTGAGCTGATAGCTTGGCCCTGCTGCTCACCAGGCGATGCTGGTCTTCAAGGCACGGGCTTGTCAGCTGGGCCTCCCACTGCTCGACGGTTGGTCCGGTGATGGGTGGTGTCGATGGGTTTTGTCGACATTCCCATACCATGTGGTAGAGGGTATTGGGCGCAGAGCAGAGGGCGCATTTGTGAGTATAGCTCGTAGGATACATGGCGTGTAGCAGGGTGCCGTGCGGGAATGTGCCTGTCTGAAGTTTGCGGAAGATCACCGCCTCTTCTCTTGTCAGCTTGGGATGCGGGGGTGGGTAGATCCTTCTACCCAGTCTGTAATGATTCAGGATATCGGCGTATCTTTTCGGGACGCTATCATGTTGGTCTACCGGTGGTCGTGAACTCGGTGGGATAGCCCGGAGAATGTGATCTCGGGCAGCGGCGTTAGCCGCTACATTACCCGCCAGGGACTCGTGTCCCGGGGCCCAGACAATGTACAGTTCTTGAACATTGTCTAGTTTTTCGAGGATGCTCAGGGCTTGTTTGGAAATGCGACCCTTTTGGTAATTTCTACATGCTGCTTGTGAGTCCGTGATCACTGTTATGCGATCTTCCTCTCGCTTGCCCATAGTGGCCGCCAGGGCTATCGCCGTTTCTTCCGCGCAGTCGATGTCTGGAGTGCTTACCGAGGCTGCTGCTACCTCTTGTCCTTGGCCGTTGATCACGCTGATAGCGTGGGCCGCTCTGTTCTTGTACTTTGCCGCGTCGGTGTATCTGACTTCTCCTTGTTTTGGTCCTTCGTAGGCCTTACGTAGAGCTTGAACTCTCGCTCGCCTCCTTTCTCTGTTGTATACAGGGTGCATGTTTCTCGGGATGCTGGCCACCGTGATCTTCTCCCTCAGAGGTAGAGGAACCCGCTGTTTTCTGGACTCAGATTCGACTGGGTAGCCCAGTCTTATTAGGGTATCCCTGCCCGTGCTGGTGAGCTTGAGTCGCTCTATCTGGCTCATCTTGTGGGCCTCTGCTAGTTCTTCCCAAGTATTGTGGATGCCCAGGCTGAGCAGCTTCTCCGTCGACGTAGTCGGTGCAAGTTGTAGGTCTTTCGTACTAGGGTGTTCAATTTGTCTGTCTCGCTGTTCTTGAGACCCAGGTACGGGGTGCCGTAAGTGACTGTGCTGATTATCAAGGCTTGTATTAATCTGATTGTGTCCTGCTCTTTCAGGCCGTGCTTTTTGTTAGTCACTCTTCGCACCAAGTGCGCGACTTGGGTAACTGTCGATTGCAGCTTTTTAATGGCGGCGAGACCGGCACCGTCCTTCTGGAAAGGGAGGCCCAGAATACGGAGTACGTCCACCTTGGGTATGTTGACTCCATGTAGGGTCAACGTTGGGTCCGCGGGCAATGCGGGAAAAATTTTCAGTGTTCGCTCACACCAGAGCTCCAAGCATCTCGGAGGCTACACACTGACTTTGAGGGCGACTTAGCGTGTTCAGAAGGAAGCTCGAGAAAGGAGGCCGACTGCAGTATACACACCTCAAACATGATGCGTTTCGGTGACGACAATACGGCGCGTCGCTTCATTGCTTCAATACTAATCGCATTAACGTAGACATTCATAGTGAGCAGGAACGTCCCTGTACCGAGCATTGGGTGCACGTTCA
This sequence comes from Dermacentor silvarum, assembly GCF_013339745.2. Lineage (NCBI taxonomy): Eukaryota > Metazoa > Arthropoda > Arachnida > Ixodida > Ixodidae > Dermacentor > Dermacentor silvarum. The sequence goes on from NC_051161.1 coordinate 90,852,240, forward strand.
GGAACCCCAAGTAGCCAAAATTAAAGTTCTGCCGGTATGTTTCAATTACTTAAATAACGTTTTCGGCATTTCATTTCTATTACTTTATTGCTTTATGCGGCAAATACCTGTCGAATTCCCATAAAGGGTGTGAGCCATACGAGGAATGACAAGCGTCACCTGCTCACAGTTTCTTTAAATATTCATGTAAATAATGTTATCATCAATAATTTGAAGCTTTAATATTTTCATTATTACTATTATACTATCCCCCGCCTCCGTTCTTATTGTTCTATGGCGCGTTTGCTGGCCAATTTCCCGTTGTAAGCATGTGTCATCGCCTGTGATCATCACCATCATCATCGTGATCACGCAGCATGCATATCACGAGCGCTAGTTGATTTAACGTATCTGCACTAACGTGGGTCAACCGAGTCGTGTCCCTAGCCATCGGGACTTCGACCACGCCTTCCTGCGCACCGTGATTCGGCTGCACGTTCCACGGCGAGCTCGTATGCGGCTTCGCTGTACTCGGGGCTATGGCTTGGCTATACGTGACCTTAATCTTAGCAGCCGTCGCCTGTTACGTCAGCCGATTGTATTCTCTGCCCCCCGTTGATGACGACGTCGCCGTGGAGGCCATCTTCGGGAAAGGCGACAGCGGCGACACCTCGCGACGGCCACCCGTGTTCGCGCGCGGCGGCGCTGGACGCCACGCGCCGGAAAACACCTTGGCCGCCATACAAGTGGCGGCCGAGAGAATAGCGGAGGGTATCGTGGTGGACCTGTCCTTCACGCGCGACGACGCAGGTGTCCTCTTCCATGGCGAAATCCTCGAGCGCACGACCAACGGCGAGGGCTTACTGGCGGACACGTCTTTCGAAGACCTGCGGCGACTGGACGCCGGCAGCAAGCACCCGCTGTCCAAGAACTGCCTCTGCGTTCGCGTTCCCACTCTCGAAGAAGGCGTCAACCAGTGCCTTCGTCTCGGACTGCGGTTCATCGTGCGCGTGAAGCGGTACGATTACCGCGCCGTGGCGCTGCTCGACGCGTTGTTCCGCCAGCGACCCAAACTGTACCGTAGAGGGCTCGTCTCGTCCTCCGACCCGTGGTTCATTTACGCCCTCCGGTACCGCAATCCAGACATCGTGACGGCGCTGATCTGGCGCCCCAGGTTGCTGGCATACGAGGACGCGGAGGAGCGGCGTCCGCGTTTCGACACCCGCAAGGAGCATCTTATAGCGAAAGTCGGCGACTGGTTCCTCGAGCAGGCGCTTAACACCGGCCTGCTCCATTACGTGACAGGTGCCTCGGCATTACTGGCGGACCCAAACACGCTGAATGCCGAAAGCGTGCGCACGTGGCGTGATCGGGGTGTGCACGTCATAGCGTGGACGCCGAACGACCGAGTAGAGAAGAAATATTTTCTGCAGGTTCTCCACGTACCCATCATAACGGACACACTGAGCCTAAAGGTCCGGCCAGGCGGAACACGGCGTACGCACCTCGCTGTGTGTCCGCATCAGTGCTCTGGAGAAAGATCTGAAGAAAGATCTTCGGCGCTCTGGAGAAAGATCATCCGAAAGCCGAATCACTGCGGAAAATAAAAGCTTTGAATCTCTCATCTCTCCCAATCTATGCGTTTATGTGAAACGTGTCTCGCATGGAGAGACGCGCATTTCTGCACGAACCAAATATCGACCTACGTGCCTACAGGAGCAGTGGGGTGCAGGGACAAGTTGTGTGTACACTAAGGGTGCACGTCGAAACTCGCTGGTGAACAAAAGTGAGGCCTCCGCAAATTTCTACAATCTCATTCTATACATAATGGATTCGGGCTTCTTAAATGACGCTCTCCGGTCCCGTATACGCTACCCTATACATTGCCACTGTTATGAGTGTCCCCAAAAGAAATTCTCGAGCCATGTTGGTTGGAAACTCGTGCACCGACTGCTAGTGATCTGGCGCGTTCATTTATATTCAGAGAGTGAGCACGAAGCGCAAGCATTAATGAGACTTTGTTTTTAGAGGCGTGTATTGTGGCACCTCCTTCGCTCGGATTATTTTTGCGGAGAGCAATGAGAGACTTGCCTGCGCGTTCTAGTTGATATCTCTAAAGGGATCTTTAGCAATGATCTGCGGTCACAAAGCTGGCGGTGAATACTGTGTGGTCACTAGCGATTCATTTACCGGTGTTTCAGGATTCGCGGTTGCCAGTGACTTCTCGTCAGGTGACACTTCTGCGCTAGGCTTGCACGAAGATCTCATCGTACAGTTCGTATAAGACGAGCTCTGATTTCTTCTTCAAAATTCTGACGCAGGACTTGAAAATTATCGGGGTGAGATTTGAGAGGCGGGCGTAATGACCGGCCCATAAGTAGCTCTGCTGGGGACAAGGCTGTAGGACTGTGTGCCATTGTCTTGTATTGAAACATTTGCCAAACAATCTTCGTTACGAATTTTTTTCTACGATCTTTTTCTACCATCTGAACTACGGTAATGTGTGGAGCATTTGACGCATGGTGGTAAGGTAGCACCCTGATGCCTCCGATGTTATTCCTATTAAGGAATTCCTTGTAGTTGGCACTTGTGAAGGCGGTGCCATTATCTTACACAATCTTCTCAGATATACCTCGAGTTGCAAAAATTGTCCTCAAACGGCTGATGGTGGCTGCAGAAGATGGAGATGAGAGTGGTACAACGTGAAGCCATTTTGAGTATGCAGGGATTATTACTGCGAAATAGCGGTGTTGCAACGGACCAACGAAAACAATTTGCAGGCGTGACGAAGGCTTCACCAGAAACGGCCAAGACCAGATACTGTTCCCGTAGCATACGCTAATGTTCTCGGCATACAGCGCCTTTCGAATGATATCGTGGTCAGGAAACCAGACGTGACTTCAGGCAACAGACTTCACTATATGAATACTTGGATGGCCTTCATGCATAATTTTCAGCTTGAAGTGCAGATTTTATAATGATCCTTGTTCCCCAAAGAAGACCGCTTTGCTCTGTAGAATAAGCTAAAGCTCATGTGTTTTGAATGGTTTCCAATCAGCCTCCTGAAGAAGTTGAGCTCCTTGCAAATGTATAAAACGAACACCAGACAAGACGCGGTCTTCTGTCGAGGCCTGATCTACTGCTATAATGACAAAACGCAAGGGTAACGAGCTTCCAAAATGAATATGTTCGCTGGACATTCGACAGTAAATTTGTCGCATTTCAGCGGCGAACGATTCAGTCCATCGACATGCACCACACACGCACTCATGTCCCATCCGTGGGAGGGTTGCGTAAGGAGTAGCGTCGTAGCAGACCACCAAGCGAGCCAGCGCAGAAGCGTCGCGATATTCTGCTCCCACGTGACCACCTTCTGAGACATGACGTCATGACAAATACATCTCTTGGGAAACGAAACTAAAACTTGCTTGTAGAAGAGCTCTTATAGAAGATAATTAAAAGGCTCTATAGGAGGCTTGCCAGTATATTAGAGTTTTGAACGCTACGACCTTCATTTAACGTAAAAAATGAGAATTCAATGGTCATGGTAAATACTTGTATACGTAAGATAGCGGCTGAACAATTCAACAAGGCAGCTAAGCGCCTGTGATACACTTAAAAAACATCTTGTAACATCGCCTCCTATCGCTGGTTAGAAAGCACTACAGAAAATTTGCAGTCGCCATCACTCTTTCCTTTCCAAATTATTACCGCAGGAAAATCCGCTCATGGAGGCGCCAAAGAATACATCTGGTCATGTATATGCGAAATATATTTATTGCTATCATAAATTTCATTCTATTTATTCCCTAAACTTTTTTTCTATTCACGTTTGAACCCCTAACGTGAACACGACATTAGACACTGATTTCTTTGGCGCTAGAACAAAAGACTACCTCTTGTGTGTGTGTGCGTTTTTTTTTTCTTGTCAGTGTCACTAAAGTAACGTATGTAAAATGCGAAGTAGTGTGCTGTATATTGGATAGGTAAGGCTGGAGAACATTTCCGAATGCGTAATTCTAAGCTTCTGATGTCGACGCACGTATAAACAGCGGAATTTGAAAGCGCAGCTCCGCTTCAGCTACCACTGAGGCTGCTATCACTGAAGCTAAGCAGCTGTGTGCACGTCTGGAAGCTCTGAGGGAGACTGACCGTACGCTCGTCATCCGACAACGATCTATTAAGCAGGGACTACATTGAGCGTGTTTCTGTCGTATTTTCTACGACGCATGACCCGACGTCTGAACATCCATTTCTGGCTGTGCGAAATTCGCTCCGTAATTATGGCCGCATTGTTTTCTGTGTCGTTGTCGATTAAAGCGGATATCGATGTGCCTTACGTCGACTATAAAGATAGCATGAGTATCCTTTGCCGTCAGATCAACTCACCGATTCTTGGTGACGTGATGCCGAAAATATGCTAGAAAGACGTTCCATTGACTTGCAGCTCTAGCTGTCGATTTCATGCCGGCTCCTCGAGCGAAGTCACGTGCTTATTATTTCTGTTGGGAAATTTGGTACATATTCACAATGGCACCCACCTGGTCCTTTTTCCGATTACTTTGTCTCTTTGACACGTGGCAGAAGGTAATGCATTCACGTTGTAGTCGGCTTTCCTTCGCTTCGATTCCCCTTGCCAACCCACATACACAGAAGCCACGGAAGACACATATACTGTACGATTTCGCGTGGTCTTTACTCGGTAATGTTGGTGGAGCGAACCATGCAGGAAGGATAATTTATTTCCTTCCTCCATGGTGCGAACAGGGAACGTATTCTGCGACGATCAATTTAGGCGATAGTATTGGCGTGAGGCTGGTTCAGCAAAATTGGACGAGCTAATTGGCTGAGTGAGCACTACGTCACGTGGAGGCGATAGTCTCGCCGAGGCGATCGTCGCAGAATACGTCCCCAGGCCTCACCGCAGCAGTGAATGGCAGCGCAGCGTGCCAGGGCGACTGCAAATTTTGCATTCTGTGTGTACTTGTTCTCGCGAAAGAGTCGATAACTGTGTGATTTGCACGTAGTGACAACCAGCCATTTACCGAGAGCGTTAGACAACAGCAAGCCTAATGTATCGGTGTCCTGGACTGATGGCGACACAGCTACGAGATGAAAGGGATACACAACGGACAGAGGAGAACGTTTTCTATTCGCTGCAGCTGCATTTGTTGCGTGGGTCTTACGTCGGCTACCACTTGCGAGAGGTCAGCCACATACGGCATGACAGAACATGACAGAACCGCAAGGCATATGCAATAAAAGTAACAAAAAATTAAATAAGATAAACGCCTATATCGCTGTAATGCAAGCACTGCAACAATGAATTTGCGTATTGCTTACGATTTTCCAACGGGCATAGGTGCCTAAAATATTAGGACTGAGTCTGGCTTCCCACAACGCCTTGTGCCTAAGTTATTCCGAGTTTCAAGGCATAGAGCCACAGTAGGTGATAAGAGTCCGCCGTAGGCGAAGGAGCCGGACATTTAAGGACACTTTCCACGGTTTTAATTTGTAGATCCCCAGGCCCAGGTGATGGCATCCGTCAAGAAATACACAGCCAGTAGCCTTCGCAGTCAAGCTTCGTCCATGTGCGAAAGATGTAGATGTAGAGCCTTGGTGGTAGTGGAAAGATTATGGGAAGGAAGCAGGACACACGGAGGTGCACTTGTGTGTCGTCGGGGAATGGACTTCTGGTTGTTGTCCTTGTAATGTTTTTATATATTTTGTTTACAACCACCAGCCTTGACCTATGTCACGTGTGCTCCAAGGGGTAGAGGAAATGGATTTATGGGCTGAGAGGAGAGCTCTAGATTCAGAATAGAACGAGACTGGCGAGAAAAGGATGACGAGTGAGCCATTTGGTCAGCCAAATTGTTGAGCGGACTCCAACCTCGTGTCCGAACCCATTGAACTGTAGTACTGAGGTGCGACGGCTTATTTGGGCTATGTATTCGTTGGTACAGGTTCTTTCTTCGTCCGCAGTGCATATAATGATGCATCACTCTGTGGTCCCGCCGTTGACAACTGCACGCGCAGTCAGCCGTGATCACTGAAGAAGAAGTGAACCGTGCTGCTCGTTGGTAGGTCACGATGAGATCGCGTTGGCGACGCAAAGGCCTCGCCGCTTCTCTGCTCACTACGTTGGTTCTTTTCAGCCAAGAAATGCAGACCGGTAAGTTCGGCACTTGCTACTATAAGAAGAAATTATGGCACTGACCGATTTCAGAGGCGAAGTAGGTGAATGCGGAAGCTGGGCGCTTGGTCACCCTATCCAGCGCATCTCGCGATAGATTCGGTGTCTTATGCTAAAGTAGTACTGCGATTCGTCTGTGCAGCAGTTGGGATTTAAGTTCCGTTGGGCCCGCTGCGCTTTTTGACAGAAAATTACGTCGACCTCGCGCGAAGGGGATTGGAAACGCCGAGGAGGCGGCGTTACCGCGGTAGCCGTCTTAGCTGTTCGCCTACTAACTACTGTCCCAAGTTGAGGCTGTGCTGACACCGCGCGTTGTGTAAAGTTCGGAATTCGTCAGCACACTAAGGCGCTTCAAACTTATCGGTGGCCCGTAACTCTGGAATAAGCTGAGGTGGTGGTGCCACTAGTCAGCCATATAACTATACTGTTATATGGCTGCTGTAAAAGTTAATAGAGAAACTCTGACACTTTCGTGTCTGCAAGAGCTTCAAGTACGGTGGTTCAGTCAGCATGCATAGAATATGGATTTGCCTAAAGTACGGCTGTGTAGCTTCGAATGACTTCGTGGCTTTGTTATATATCAAACAATCCGCAATAATTGTGCATGTGCTCAGAAGCTGATTGCCTCCTTGTGTTTAGAAAAAATATTATTGGTTTGAAATTAAGAAGGATAAAGCTGAACAGATAACGCCGCAAGAACGTGTGAAGCCACATGTACAAAGTTTAGACAGATCCATGTACTATCCCTCATTACCATGGTTGGTTGAATAATCGCAGCGCAAGAGCTTTCTCTGATATTTTTTAACTGTATGGCTGTAACAACATTTGTGGCGTCCTTTACAACCACCAGAGAGAGAGAGAGAACAACCTTATTTAAAAATAGACCCCAGTCCGGGTCAGTGTCCCGTGTCGTTGCAGCTTACCTGCCACAATAGCTCTGTAGCTGGCGTTCGGCCCTGGAGCCGAATTCACAAAGCTTCATGTTCGTAAATGCTCTTTCCCATTGGCCGACCGAATCCTTAAAGACATGTCAAGCATCATGATTGGCTGAAAATTTGTCTTACGGGCAATTCTAGGGTAAGAGATTTTTCTTTTTTTTTTTTTTGGAATGCAGTCCCTGAATACGAGGTTGCGGGTGCGATTTCGGCCGAGACGACCACATTATGAGGGGAGGAGAGCAGGAGTGTTTATATTTATTCAGGAGCTCTGTTAAGAAATCACAGAATGACAAAATTAACTTGTGGACAGTAACTATATGCGGCTATCATAATCCCAGGTGATATAGCGCCAAACAAGTTAGCTGTCGACGAAGGAATAAATAAACCAAATTCCATGCTTCGGGAAGTATGTGGTTTTAACCCTCTACTGCACGAATTATTACACCACGTGGGAAAAAATTTTTACTGTGTTATTGTATTTTTCGTCAAAAGAAAGCATTCTGAAAAAAAATATGTTTATTGGGCACATGGTGATAAAGATATCGGTATGTGCCAAATATGGCACATTGTGCGAATCCACAGAAACCTTTTCCGCATTAGGTGAAGTGAAAATGACAACTTAAGGAGGCGCTATCTTTCCTCGTGAAACAGAAGAAAACAATTGCTTCCTGAATTGAAGCACAGGTTGACTGCATTTACTGCAGCGCACAAAATACTTTTTTGTGCAAAATGGACGCTTGCAGCGCTTTCTATTGTCGTCAAATTCGGACCAGTGTCCTACTTGGTAGACTCGAACATCCTACACAGCGCGCCTCCAGCCAACAAAACATGCATCGGATCGCGTTTTGGCGCCAAATACAAAAGGGCACCAAAGTCAACACTGCTTTACTATGATGTGATAATGTTATACACAATTGTTTTATTTACTCATCCATTCGATAATCATCATCTCAGTCCGAAAGGACTGAATCTTCACTTCCAAAGGGAATATCAGCGCCAGTCGCGTGGCCTCTCAACCGGTAAAATGTGCGCGAGTCCATGCTCTCACTCTAGCTGCATCCATGCGGAGATTTGCACAATGTGCCATATCTGGCACATACCATCTTGCGGTCCAAGACCACTAGTTTCGTACATGAAAAAATATCTTTTTATTCCTGCTTGCTGTTTACCCCTAAAATTAGACGAATATAATTTTTAATTGTTGTTGCACACATTTAAAATACAAAAAAAACGAATTTTCAAACCCAGCCCATAAGCCAAAATAATTTTAAGCGTTTTTTCAAGACAACAAATGTTTCTACTTTGGAAAGCTTTCAATAGATAGCAGTACAAGTTTAATTCAAGATCAGGAAGGCGATGGGCCTCGTTTTGGGTGCATAATTTTCTTCTCCGGCTTTCTTGCAATAGCCTAAAAAAATAATAACCACTATGTGCCAAATTTGGCACCCTGTGCAATAGAGGGTTAAAGATGCATGATTCATCGTGAATTTTTGTAATAAGGCAGTTGCCCTAAAGTTCATTAACGTCTATTCTTGCTCAGAAACCATACATCGCCATTCTTTCACGCGTGACACCTGTACTACTGGAATGATGGCACTTGAATTTTCACATACATCACAACCGGCACGCCCTAGTCCACCATGAATAACGCAGCAGCGCTTTCTAAATTGATGCCTCTGGTATTAGCATTGAATGCTAGAGTATAAGTAGACAAGCCGCACTGAGTGTGTCGATACCCACGCGTATCGGCACAGCGAAATCCACGACCTCCCAACGCCGCGAGGAGCGGCATCCTCTCTGCGGTCACGGCCAACTCGCAGCATGGCAAAAATAAAGATAGGCATATAGCATACGTTGTAGATATGACTGGGAGGCAACTATGGGAATATGTTCGATTGCAGGATGTATTCATAAAACACACAGGAGCTTGAACAATGCAACATAGCGTTGAATCTATCCAACGCACTTGTTGGCTTATGCGGCAGTGTTATAGATAGCGCGAGATGGACAAAAATTAGAGTAGAATAAAGAACTCAGTCAATTGCCCAACACATGGCAGCAAAAAGTGTTTTTCTTCACCCCCAATTGCGGGTTTCGTTCGTTGCCTTCTCCATAACAAACGAGCGCAAACAATTACACTGATGTAGCCGTTCGAGTTGCTTACCTCTTTATCCAGTTTAGTCCATAACAGCGCTGCACTAATCTCGCTATACGGCTCACCCTCCATGGCGTCCACTGAAAGTACAATAAGCCGGCGACGTAAACTGGGTGCAATACTTCGCCTGTTCACGTGCGAGTGAACTGAACTAAACCAGCGTCAAACTTTTCACTGATTTCAGTGTCGCAACACGTCAAATCATAAAACGGATCGCATGGGCCTCGTTTCAGATACAGTGTTACCGAGCCAAACATCATTACGTATCTCAAAGCGTAGAGTGCAAACGAACAGTTTGCTGTGGTAAAGTACGCTTTACTCATCAGTGGTATAAAATGCGCGGTTTCCTTGGATTACGCAGCGCGGGTGTTGAACCGCTTCGTGCGCCACTACGAGCCGCTGTCGTACGAGCCCGTCGGCGTGCGCGGCTTGGGACGCTGGAAGCGATCGGCCGCCGCTCATCGACACGACAGCAGCAGGCCGCGCACGGTGCAGGTCGCCTTCAAGGCCCACGGCAGGTTAGCGTCTCTCTCTCGCACTGTCGCTTCGTGCTTATTGATGTATTTTAAGGAGTCACAGCTCTCCTAGATTGACAGCCAATTCAAGTGAAGCGCTACCACGTGATCTTTATAGCATCACCTTGCTCCTTTCTTTTTCAGTCCTTCATTTCGCGCCCTTATCTTCCTTTGTTTCTTATTTTCAGCTTACAATGTACACGAACATAATACAAAGAAAGAAACCCGAAGAAAAAGTTCCACAAACATACAAAATCTGGAAATCGAACCCACGACCTCTCGGTCCGCGACGATAGATCGCCGAGCGTTTAACCCATTGCGCCACAAACGCATTTGCAGAGAGCTACACAGACGCGCCTTATATATCTAACACTCCTCCGTGTACCCGCGCTCTTGCTCGGGGCGGTGCCGCCGCCTACGAGCAGAAAAGAGAAGTACTGCATTATGACACTAACGCGCACCGACAGTGAACGCTTCGGTGGTCTCAGCACAACGACGCCTCGATGCCAGCATTCGAAGGGACGCTGGCATCAAGAATCACTACCAACGCCAGGTGGCGTTCACCGTACTCAGCACAGCGGAGCGTGGCCTCCGCAATTAGCTCTGAAAATGTTTCTGAAGTTGATCGCGGAGGCTGCAATTACGACGCGCTGTACGCGCTGATTTGACTCGGTGACGATTCAGTTATGTTTATAGGTTGGCTTGAAAGCAGAATGTAACCGCTCGATTCAAAAGAAGTACCCACTTCTTCATCATGACCTTCTTCATACCGACTTAGTGGAAACGGCAGCCAGAAAAAAAATATAAATATATGGAAGTTGATTTCGTTGATGTGTCCTGGCTCTAAACTCATTTATTTCTACGTCAATTGTTACTCATTTCACTGTCCAACACCCTCAACGTTTTGCAAAACTCCTTCAGTCATCGTTCAAAACTCCTTTAACCCATACCACGCCCATGGGGCATGGTTAGGCCTCTACCGATGGCTTGAAACGCCGCTTTTGAGACCTTCCGCCCCGCTCACGGACATACTGCGCTAATAGACGTGAAAGAGAACTTTATTTTAGTTTTCTTAACAGTTCGTTTTTTTCCCGCGAGGCAGTGATCTTTGAACGCGCTCCGAAGTTTCGCGATCGTCAAAGGAGAACGGAAAAACGGCCGCCCACTATCGATGGTTTGAAACGCCGCTTTCGAGGCATCTTTCAAGAAGCAGATTGCTCCGCACCTGAGATTTTAAAAAATTAAAAACCAACGCCTTTGCTTGTTCTGTTCGCTCGGGTTAGGCTATTCCGAGGTGTGTACTTCTGCGTATTGCCCTGCAGAGAGTTCCGGCTGCAGTTGACCCAGGACCGGTCTGTCTTCTCCGAGGACTTCTCTTTGGTGACGAGTCGAGGACACGTCCAGGCCAACCTCGACCACATCTACTCCGGACACGTTGCAGGTGCGCGCCTGTCTGTGTCTCCGACACAGTACTCCTACGTATAAGTCTTTAGTATAGTAAGAGACCGTAAGAGAACATAGTGCTGGACCTGCGCACAAATTGCGACTTTAGCTCTTTCGTAGGTTGCGAACGTTCCGATTAGCGTTATACTCTCAAACACAAGTAGTGTAATTAGTCCTGAGGATGCGATGTGTGCGTGGGTGCATTCCGTGCAGACTTACTTCATCGCTGTCGTACTCTCACAGAGAGTGATTGAAACGCAAGTATTGTCACTGCACCCGACTAAACACTGGGGCAAATATTGAAATCACATAGGGGATTTTCATCTGCAGCAGAGGACAAACAGGGAAACAGGGTCTTCGGGAAAACAGTGGAAGCGCGCACTTTTATATATTGCCAGGTCCGTTACCTTTCACGCATGCAGTGAAGAGAGACAGAGAGTAATCCTAAGGCGGGAAGAGCGGGAGAGGATACAATAAAGAGAGAACGCGTTTCAGCTGCACCAAAAGATGAACAAAGTGACAAAAGTCTTGCAAACTCACCGGCTACAATTCGTTAATTGCGATATGTGCCGTAAGGTTTTTAATTCAGACGATAATTAGTGAATGTTTGTGAATTAGTTGAATATTTGTTTCGATTTCTCGAGGCACGTAATGTCCTCCTGTCTGAATAATCCACCTCAAGGACTAGAATTATGTTATCTGCAACAAGCTATTTCTGAAAATTCCCTAACACTTAGAAATTATCACCCCGTAGGTAAACATTCTCTGATGGCCGTAAAGCTTTCGGGCTCTCTGTGTGAAGGCTGCGTTTTAGCACATCAACTTTGTCGCAACTGACGGGTGGTCAGTATTTTTAGCGTACGTCTACGCTAAAAATATATCTACGCTTTGCTAAAGAACTCTATGGGGGTTGCCAGTAAACGTTAGCCAACCTTCAAAAATTAACATGATACAATATAGCGTTGTGAGACCTGTACAGTGTTCGATCATGTGTCCTCTTCCGGCACGAGGATAATTGTTGTGTACTATTTACTGGGCTAATTACTAAAGAATATATACGACTAAACAAATTAAACAACTTCTTGGCTACGGTTAGCCAGGACACCCAGTATTGTGTTACCCTTACTGCTACCTCCTCTGCGAGGCGCTAAGTGACAAAGCACGTTGCAATACAACAGGCGCAATCGCTGCACAGCGGTTACCAAGGGCAATGTTAAGAGCATATAGACACTGTACTAAGATGTCTTGTTGTTTGTTGCTGCCGTGTTGACGCGTGGAGGCTAACCTATAGCTATTTACCCAGTGCCTTCGTTACCGCCCGCTCACTTGTTTCCGCCTATACCTCTGTGCATCTGTGCCGTCCATGCTTTTCGGCCACCACGATTCTACGGTAACGTCGAAAGTTCCACCGCGGACGGTGCGGTGTCCTCGTTGGCTCGCAGGCGCCCCCAGCAGCCGCGTGGTGGGCTCCCTGGTGGACGGCGTGTTCAGCGGGCGCATCTCGCTGGCACCCGGCGACGACGACGGAGACTTCCTACGTAGAGCGCGCCAGCCCTTACCTGTCCTCGACCTCGTCCTCGCTCTTTCACTCGCTCATCTACGCCGCTAAGGACGTGAGCTTCGACGACGCCGGATGTGGAGTGCACCGACACGTGCAGGACGTTCCTGTCGGCGCTCGACGCCGACACGGGCGCGGGCCGGCAACGGTGAGCATTGGCACCTTAGGTGCCGTTTTACTCGTCCTGTGATTGTGCTGGAGATTTCTGGTGGGGGTTCCTTGACTGTGCAAGCTTAATCAGTTATCTTTTCAAGGCATTCGATGTTTACTCTTTACAGCGCGCATTTCTCAAAGTTGAGGCTTAACCGATGTGTCTGCATTGTTTGGCTAAGTTTTGACGGCGGCCGTACATAGGGTACGCGAGTGTAAGAGAGAGGGCGATACAGACCGCGATGATCTAGGGAGCCTACATGCAAGCGCCGTTTTAAAACAGCGCTTGCATGTAGGCTCCCTACGATGATCCAGTAGCTTTGGCGTTCTGCAGCGAAGCACGAGGGTGTGGGTTGGACACCTGTCTTTGGCAGCCGCATTCCGTTGAGGTGTGCTGAAACTCTCGCGTACCAAGCATTAGGTGCAAGTTAAATAACTCCAAGTGGTCCAAATCGATAAGAATCTGTCCACTATGACCGTCTCATGACCTCTGCGTTGCTTTGGGACGTCACACTTCATGAATTGAATGAAGCGGCATGCTTTCTGGCGCTTGCCCGCAGAAGCCATCTTTATCAATACAGTCAATAAACAATAAGCCGTTTTGAAAATTACATTAAAGAGAAAGCTAAATTCATCTGTGTTAGTCATTTCCGCTTACAGCATCAAAAAACTTCGCTCTTGCTGTGACAGGAGGATTTATTAGCCAGAAAAGGCGCAACATTGAATAGTGGCCGGGCGGCCTCCTTCAAGTTGCCGCACCACTTCTTGGTGGCACCGTGGATTTTGATATCGTAAGCCCGGGATTAGTTTATTTATTTTTATTCTATATAAAGGTGAACTATATTATATAATAACAAAGAAAGACAACAAAAAATAAAAAGAGAACAAAAATTTAAACCTGTGATTTCACATTGGCGTACCGCCGATCAAGTTTCCCTGTGATTTTTAAGAAATGACACTCTGACCTTTCTTCTGTTTTCAAGGAATTGGAAGGTCTTCCTGCGGAATTAACGGTACTGAAAGAATACTTTGTCAGGTTAAATTGAGTTGAGGTTTCTCCTTAGTGACACTGTTAAATATCACCCCATGAAAAAAAAGAACAAGCTTGTCGAATATTGTTTTCAATGAAAAGACGAGGCATTGTTTCTCAACATCACAGCATAGGCGCCACTTGTCATGAAAAAGAAAATAGAAGGATGTATGCGCAGTCCACATTCCTTTCTTGTTTATAGCACGTGGAGTAACATGTGCATTTCGTGCGAAATGTCATGTTAGTTTTCACAGGAGTTAACGGAGTGTGCAGATTGGACTTGCGCAGCACTTAAAGGGGCGTTAACCACTCTTTATAGAAGTGGAGAAATACATTTGAAGTGAATATAGGCTATTTCAAAAAATACTTTGCCGCAAAAAGTGCTTCAATGCGGTCAGCAGAAGCGGAGTTATTGGCAGTCAAACAGGGCGTCCGCTGTGATCCCGTTTCGTCTTCAATGCCTTGCACTGCGAAGGCTACAGCGGAGTGGGGCGTGGCCACAACGCTCCGCCTTTGAAACGTCCCCGTGGCGCGCAGTTCAAGTTTCATTTTGGATGTTAACATAGACGCCACGGCTTCCGATTTTGGTGCCTACGACGCGCTAAACGTCAGACAAACGGGGTTGTCCTCAGCGAGCCGCAGTACGCTTAGCCAGTGGACTCGTGGCGGCACGCCGCGGTGACCGCGGTGTAGCCGACCGCAGCGACCAATAGCAGCCGCGTATTGTAGTGCGCTTTATGACGAAATAAAGCGTCCAGAAAAGAGAGAGGATCATGGCTTCTGTTGAAAACAGAGCGTTGGAGAGAAATGGGACTTCGCGCTCCGCTTGCGAGCTCCACGCAACGCGTACGACAGCAAAACTGGGCTAGTGATATTCACAGCAGCGTATGCTACCCATGGACTGTGTTATTTCACCAAGCCCGAGGGGTGGTTCAGGGCCCCTTTAAGTCAGCTATTAAGCATCACGGCGCACTACGGTTGACAGCTCAAAGGCACGAAAAATTAGACACAAGCAGCTGGTTAGAACAAGTGAAACTTTTGTTCCCATAGTTAGTTCTAAGCGTAACACTAGCCTTCTCAATGGCATAAGCATTAACGCACAGCGTCGAAATAACCAATATCCCTTAGGGGGTGACATCGAAATGACCGTGCGTCGCTTATATACCGCTGCGGATAAGCATTATATACTATACCATACGATGTTGCCAATTACGGTGTGCTTCCACATTTTAGTTTTTACTCCAGAAGCTAGTACACTAAATCTCGGGCATGAATATGAGTGGCAGACTTTCGGGCAGTAAAATTTCGGCTCACTTAAATCGGCGCTTGTTGTGTCGGCTGTGCTTAGTATTTCATGTCTTTGAGCTTAAGTATTTTTTTCTAAAGAATTCGCAGCCACCTATACCCCTCTTGTATGTGAAGACGATCCATTGCATTTGACTCATCCTATCTATGGGTCATACTTCACTTCTCTGCATAGCCCACCAATCAGAGGCGAGCCAGACGCTCCGTGGCGGCTGCCGAAATGGCACCTAAAGTATCGCAGCCCTCTGATGCCAACGCCTTGGGCAACGCGTCGGCGGATTCCGGTGCATCTCAGCGGTTGTCCGGTCGACGAATGACCGATGAAGACCCGCAGGGAGATGCTGGTCGTCGCCAAGGGCAAGAGCGTGCAGCGCGTGTGTAACATCGAGCTCAGCGTCGACCACACCTTCTACGAGGTGGGCCAGCGGAAACACTCGATGACTTCCGCATTTTGTTCCGTTACAAACACATAAATATCGAGCTCGTTGTACAGCTCTGCAAGTTCTTAATATCGACCACCCCGACGTTGCAGTGTCGTGTCAAGGAACTCACATGCAAAAGTAACGAGACTACGCGCATGCGCGCGGACCGTCCTCCTGGATGTGAATCCTGGATCCGAACGTCGTATACTAAGCTGTAGCATTCAGTCCATTATGGCCCCTACTTAAGTCAATATGGGAGCCGACAGATGGAGGCACACTGTGGGATAGAAGTTGTTTAAACAGACAAAGTGCCTCAGACAGGCTGTCAGACGTGTCTATAGGTGGACCTATCTTTGTCAAACGGGCTGTCAGACGTGTCTATAGGTGGACCTATCTTTGTCAAAGGGGACTTCGTCATCCTTGGCGTGTTAGTATTAACGAGTTAATAGGGTTATGTCACGTAGTGTCACTGTCAGGTTCGGCTGTCTGTAAAAGAAGATACTGAAAAGAAAATGACCGTTGTCATTTCGCGCTTCTAGGCATCGTTGTGGGAAAGAATGGTTTGAAAAACAAAGGGGCGAGGAAAGGGGGGAAGTGGGGAGCACGCGGCTAGTGAAGCGAAACGAAAAAAATTCGTCCACCCTTCCCCCCTACCGGGAACAGGGGGGCACGTGAAGCTTGTCGTACCCTCAAAATTGGGTGTCGCGTTCCCTGGACTCGGGGTTCGCTGCCCTTGGTTGACGCTGGGCTTCGGTAAGACAGCCTTTTAACGTGGGATCCGCTGCCTGCCGCTGTAACCGAGCCTGGGCTTGCGCTGCCTTGAACACGGGATTCGCACGGCGAGCGCGAGCCTGCTTCCGGCGACGTTGACGACGTTTCTCGTCGAAAACGGCCTGTTCCGCCGCCGACAGAACGACGCGGGCCTTCCCATCCGTTTGCCGATCGTGCAGCGGGCACTAAAGAGAGGAGACCCGACGCAACGCGCGCGAGGACCTTTCCTTCCCTTGCCCTTCTCCCGGCGTGCTCCCGCTCCTGATTGGGTGCTCCCGTCACGTGTCACGGGCGCGCGCCTTACATGTTTCGCCAGCGGTCTATTATTAGCCTTTCCGGCTGCTTTACTTCCCTTGCACGTGACAGGTTTTTTGCGGTCACACCTTCAACGGCACCGACACTTGTGGGGCGATACAACCTTCGCTTGAAAAATAAATAACGAGGCAATGGTGATTGGACAGCCTGAGACAACCGGTCGCAAAACCGTAGGTGTGAGCTGCGTGCGTTTTATCGGATGCTCTGTTGCTTGCAGCTGCTTATTGTAACCACTGTGCACTCAAGAGCCATGGCAGACGACGGGCAAACGCAGTTTACTTAAAATCACGTGAGCGCATTTCTGTTTGCGTTGGAACGGTTAAGCATCGGAGCTATGTCGATATGAAGGGAAAAGGCAAGGAGATGATGGCGGACAAGAGAACATTCTGTGCGCAGGCGCCTACCAGAAGGTGGATCAGGGATTCTCCGTGACGCGGCACTGACCGTCGGTCGTCGCTCCCGTGAAATTGTTAAACACTAGCGGAGTTGGTCAAGCAGATGTAAATGTTTCTACAAGCATAAAAAGTGCCTAATATACCGGCTTTCCTGTATCGCTGTTCTCATGTTGTACATGTAGTTCCGATACGCTAATCGTTGGCACTGCTTTATCACTTTTCGCCTCGTCATATGTGTTTAAAGATTGCCTACTGAGCACCAATTGTTTTCCGAGGTCATTATAGTCCAATATGATGATTATTGTGGTTTATTGGCGCAAGGGCCAGATGCGGCCAAAGAGCGCCTATAGTCCAATATGGTACCATAGGCATTCAGGCATACAAGTTCAAAGAACGGTGGCTGCAGCGAATGGGCGCACAACACGGACTATCAGAACGTCTTATTGCGCGCCGCCCTGTTTTCGTCGCGAAAGAGTGTGCGCAGAATAAGTGCCGCCTATAGATCTGGGCCCATATCCACAAAAAGGTCTTATGCTAGAATTGTCTGTTAGAGAAAATTTCAGTCAATCCTAGTGCTGGACATATATTATTATCAAAGGTGTCCAGCCAGTGGCAAAAAAAAAAAAAACACTTGCTAATGAACCGTTTTTTGAATTTGGCACCAGAATGTTCAGGGTGGTGGCACTGTGGGCACTGACTGAGACAACGAAAGAACGACTGCGATAACGCTAAGCCTGTTCTTGTCGAATGCTTGCCGCCAGTCGACTTCGCGGTACGCTTGCGCTATACAGGTGCGCAAGAGTGACAGATTCTATCTGGGGGCGAATTCACAAAGTTTGCCATATGTAAAATCTCTTACCATCGGCCTTCTCTCATGATAAGTCTAGTATCAGGATTGGCTGAGATTTTCTCTTCCGAACAATTTAAGTGCAGAAACATTTTGTGAATGTGAGCCCTCGTCAATACATGACAGTAGTATATAATCGTCATTCGGAGAGATGACACCACGTTAGCTTGCCGATGATCACAAAACTAAAATCGTTGCTTCTTGTTTTATTGGCTGTCAGCTGATCGAAAAGCACAGTCACGTAGGGGGACGCTCTGCGTTCTAAGGAATCCACAACGTAGAATGCTCTCACTCACGCCTGTACTCCGTATGCAAATGAACGCCGAATGGGGCTTAAGGGAATAATACATTATGCAGCGTTTAATTGAAGACGGCTAATTTGGGTAATTAGCGCAACGAAAGACGCACACGCACACAAGAAGGGTAAACGAAGACGAGCGCTACTTACAGCACTTGTCTTCACCTCCCCTTCATGTGTGCGCGCTATGGTGGGACTTTGGTTGAGCTAATTCCTTCATCACCTATTCAAAACCAACCAGCCGAACAGCCACTGCTTATTATTTGAAGATAACAGACGTAAGCGAGGCTTCTCGTTGTTTGGCTGTCTTGGTCCCGTCTCGCCTCCCAATCGTCACAAATTGGCAAAACAAGAGCCCAACAAGACAAACCACACAAGTGAACAGCATGATAAAATTGTTGCTGCACGGTGACAACTCATATTTTTTACATATTTTGTTCTGCTTGATCCAAGCCCTTTCAATACCGAAGAAATGATCTGACTTGGGGATCGTGCAGGAAGTGAATTGATACATACTCAGCTATGGGTGGCATCCCGTGGCTCGACACCGCTGGACTCGACGCTGGCTTCTAATACCTCGTGATCAACAGCTAAATTCACTATGACATTGCTCTGAACCCATAAAGCCGCGAAGCGACTAGCGCGCGCATTTTGAACGGCATGGTCGGATGGTCGCATGAGAAGATAATATTCTGATTTGTCGCGTTCTATTGCAAATGAGGATTCACACTGTGATTCTCCGACAAGTACGCTAGCTAATTATGCGAAACAAGAAGGAAAACAGGCAATATCGATCAACACTCTTTTATAATGCCTACTCTGGCCTCCTCCGCGGTGGCGATGGCCTCTCGAACTTCGAGGTGAGATCACCGTGTTCGCCACAGGAACCCTGCACTTCTGCACCATTGTACATCTTTTTTCCTGCTCTCCGCAGATGGTGTCATCGGACATGTACGGCGACGCGACCAAGATTCAAGCGGATATCACGAGCCTGGTGCACACGCATGTCGCGTCTGCCACGGAAATCTTCGGGAACACAAACTTCAACGGCATCACAGACATCTCGTTTGTCGTCCAACGCTTGCAGGTACTTTCAGTGTGCGCCGTCGATACTGCCAAATTCTGCTTTGTTGATAAGAGTATATTCACCAACCACAATAAAAATCAGACAAGGCCAGCGAAATCTCACTTTACGCTGGTACGGACCAGAAAGCCTATTTTTCATTTCTTGCTCCTTCTGGCCTCTTTGGCCATGGAACATATTACGAAGAAACTTTACGTTTCTCAAACACTGATGATTGTGTCGTTAGAGCAGAAGCCTACCGTAGGCGTACTAACTCCTGGGCTTATTACTGGAATGCCATAAACCGTAGATGCGGGAAACAGCTGTCATGGTAGAATTTTGTTATGGTTTGCTCAAGAAAGAAGAAAGGAAGAAAGAAAGAAAGCTTCAAAACTCATATGAGGTAGCACGCATATTTGTAATTAACTTACCTACACGGTGCCATCCCATAATCAACGCGAAACGTTTCTAACTCCTGATGGTTGATCATAACATCAGAAGATCACTACTAACGGCACTGCTGTTCCTTTCTTTTTTTTCTAAAAACATGCTTGAGCACGCGTGCGCACTAGTACCTCTCCTCCAGCACATGTACGGTTACATAGCACCGGTCTCCGGTGCTGCAGTACGTGTGTGTGGCCAAACTCGAAGTATACAACGGCGCAAAGATCGACACTTGGTGGGTTCACACTACCTAAAATAGGGATTCTGACTGCAGAAAGCGTCGTCCAGCCCAGCTCTGTATCATTCTCTTTTACTAGTCACTATGTTCTTGTGAGAAGTATCCACTAGGTAGGGAAGAATTGGTCGTAACGATAACCGAAATATATTTCCACAACCTGTGTTTCGCAGGTGATGTTGCCGTTTCAGCAATAATACAGATGACTTAAAGCAAGTGATTGAGTAATTGAATTCAGTTTTAAAGTCAGTTTAATTTAAGAAATAATATGATGTAGAAAACTCATTAAAACAACAGGTCATAATTGGCAACAGCCTCAGGAGTGAATGAATGCGTTTATTTAGGTCAAACAGACACAACAGACCTAGTTCATGGGAATGGAATCTCCAGCCGAAAAAAAGAAAGGGTTGTAGCGTGTGTGGCAGGGACCGTGAAGTCGTGGACGACAGCTTGAAAGAAACATTATAATAATAATAATATCAGTGCACTCTGCCGGTACTAAACCTTATGGCTTACAGCTGACCGGATGACTCGAATTTTGTCCGAGTCACTATGTTCCCAAAACGGAAACTTGGACGATAACAAGAGGAATTTAAAGAGATACTAAAAAAAGTGCAACCAGTGACGGAATGAAAAGCGATAGGCATAATGTTCAGAGACAGGACGGCAGCAGTATGGGTGTGGAGGAAATGCAGATAGCTTAAATTATAGTCGAGATGAAGAGGAACACGCAGGCTTGGATATATCGTGTATTACACAGAGCCGACAGATGGTGGTCTGGTCCTGTAATTGAATGGATGTCAAGGCACTGGAAATGCAAGCGGCAAAGTGTTACGTAGAGTGATACGATTAAGAAACTAACTGGCAGTGTAACAAAGCAGTGAGCTGAGCCAGTTGGCGCATGTTAGCAAACACAAGAAAAAAAAACAGCGGTAAACAGAACAGATGAATCAAACGACTGGACAACCTGGATTATTGAAGTGGCACTTGCCTGAGCTTTATGATAAAGAGATCTAATTGCTTAAAAAGATTAGGTAATCTTTAACTCGATTTGTTTTTACGGTGGTTCTTGCGCTTGTGCCAGGAGGCTTCCCGGAGGGTATATTTGTCTTTCCTCCGGAATAGCTTAGTTAATTATCCAGCCTGTTCCGTTGTTTTCTTCGTCTTGATTTCGTGATACGAGTAACTTATGGCGGTTTACGGATTACCGGCTTACCGGAGCCGTGGACGGCAGTATACCAGGACCTGGTAGCGACACATAGTGACGCTTTGTCCAATTACAATGCGTTTGAAATGTTCTTGTGTTGATTGAGTGTTTACTTCGACGGAAAACCATAAAAAGACTGCATGTTCATGATTATGTCGCTACCGACGCTCTCGATGATCACGTAAATAGAATATCGTTGGTCACTGCAATGTTAGCTTTGCGTGCTTTCTGGTTGAACTCTGCGTCATCAGATGGCGCTACCAGCGTTGTTGCTGCCGTGCACTTGTTCGGTAACTCGGTATTCCCCATACGTTTACGTACCATCTAGAGCTCCTAGTTTGAGCCGGTACTTCAATGTAATACAGTTTACGGTATATCAGCCCGTCGGAGACGTCGATGGAAGCGGAAACCATGACCTATTTAGTTCCCTATTTAGTGTTCCAGTGCTCCGTACACGTACCTAACGTACAGGCTAAAAATAATTATATCCATAGGCAGCGCCGAAGGGATGACGATGCCAAGCCGGCCGATCCCTCAGGCTTTCACAGTTAACGCTTAACGCTTTCGCAGTTCTGGGCCGGTATTTTGTAGCGATGCCTTTACGGTAATAATGCCTTTTCGCGTTTTGTCAGTGGTCAGAGTGACGGTCCGCTCGCGTTATCAGCGGGATCAGCCGGCCGTGAGCGGTGGATGATAAGGCTAGTCTAGAATCAGTCATAAGGCATCGCTACAAAATTGCGGCCCTGCATCTCCCGTCTCGGTGACGCCTTCCTACTCTAGTTGTATCCTTTCCTACGGCGCGTATTCCTCTCCTTCGGCGCTTACGGGCCCTTTCCACTTGTTGAGCAAGAAATAATGACCCCACCAACACACGCGGCTACGGATCGCCGTCCCAACCTTCCCATACCGGCACGAATTATGCAGCGACGTCCGATTCTCAAAAGGTGAACGGAATCGCGTAGTTCGCAATGCAGCAAGCACTGTAGTGCAAAGAGAGAATGGTTGTTCTCGAACTGAACGGTCGTTTTGGTTGCTACTCCCTCGCCCCAGATCAACGACTCCAGCGCGTGTGACGGCGAGGTGCGCTGGTCAAACCCTTACTGCGCCGACACTCTGGACGCAACGCACACGCTTGTCGAGCTGTCCAAGACAGACCACAACAGTTTCTGCGTCTCGTACCTGTGGACGTACCGCGACTTCCCAGGTGGCACGCTGGGTCTGGCGTACGTTGCAGAGCTCGATGGTATGTATCGAGGCACTCGCGTGATACTATATAAGGTGGGGATTTTTATTATAACGTGCGAGTACTATGTTTACCGTATACATTACCTATAATCATACAGCGAATGTACAAACCGGAACAGCTAGCCCAGCTGGTGGTGACACTGTTGTATGGCTACGGAGATGTCGTGTCTGCTTTGTGCAAGTTACCTAGTGAACTGTCGTTTTGTTGAAGCTGTCTGCGATTTTTCGGAAGCATGTCAATAGGAAACGAGATAAACGTACGATTTTCAGCACATATAAACATTTTCCCTTTGTCTTGATTTCGCTTATACACACAACGGAAGACTGGGGTGTAAGTTTCTTCCACTCAAATTTGTAATGGCGTTACTGAGTTTCCGGAACATGCACTCTGAACAATAGTCATGCCAAGGATGTAGCAGACAAGTTCCTGTAACCGCTAGGTTACCTACGGTCGCACCACCCAGCAAGCTTATCCTACTTATAAAACAACACTAAGACAACAAACAGCAAAGGGTTTGATTTGTAGGGTTCATTACCGAACAATAGTTAATTGTACTGCCATGAATAATATTTAACTACAATTAACTGAAGCGTAACCTTTACTTGTTGCCTAGTGCTTTATTTTTAATCACGTAGGCATACGTTCCCTTATGAATGCTACGAAGGTCACACTGAATGTGAGGAGCGGCAACTTCACGGAAGTGATTACGCTGCTTTAGTGAAAATGAAATTTCGTCATTTTTCAGCTATTTCATTTCTTTTTTTTTTTCACATTATGCACCTTTTTAAGAGAAGGGTGCCAGAAGGGAAGCGCAGTCGAGGACGGCAGAAAACTAGGTGGGCTGATGAAATTAGGAAATTTGCAAGTGGAAATTGGAATCGGCTAGCTCAAGACAGGAGTAATTGGAGATCGCAGGGAGAGGCCTTCGTCCTGTAGTGGACATAGAAATAGGCTGATGATGATGATGCACCTTTCAATGCATACATTTGCCTCGCCAGTCAGCAAGCTTGACTATATATAAAGCTATATATTAAGCTTGACTATACATCTTCGATAGAACACCGTTCCGGACAGTGACGCATTGCTGCACGTATCGCTTCTGTTCTTGTATCGTTGTCCTCGATTTTCGTCTTTTAAATATCCGTACAGGTGGAAGTCTGATCAAGCCAGATCGAAATACTAGTAAAGCGGCTTCGGAAGCACTTCTCGCGCCCTTCTGTCAAGTGTCTCTATTGTTAAGCAATAATTGTGAGGGCGCGCAATATCGTGCATCAAGGGCACTTTCCTTGTAGGTTGCTTACCTCACAGTTACAGCTCCTGCAGTGTTTTAATGTCATTAGCATTCTCAGGGTACTTCGAGCTTTTTCAGGGCGTTCTATCTATCTATCTATCTATCTATCTATCTATCTATCTATCTATCTATCTATCTATCTATCTATCTATCTATCTATCTATCTATCTATCTATGTCTCTAACCGTTTTCCACGAACCTTTTTTTCTGGGTCCTTGGCACTGTGTGCCTATGCGCCGCTCTTCAACGAACCTTTTTGGCACCGATATGGGTCACTGTGTATTTGCCACTCGCTCTGTGCTGGTCTTCAGTCAGTCTTTCACGCTGACTTGGAGTTTCCTAGAACTTTTTCCTCTGTAAAGGGGCGAGCGCCCAGTTTTTGAAGCCAGGTCGCGAGCACTTTTCTTGCGACATTGTAACGGGGACAAGTCACAGAGCAGGTGCTTGATCGTCTCCTCGCAGCCACAGTTGTCGCAAGCACGGCTGTCGGCCATTCCAATGCAGAAGGAATAGGCATTCGTCAAGGCCACGCCGAGCCGCATGCCGCACAGAAGTTTTGCTTACACTCGTAGTATCCCTGGTGGAAGACTGAAATGTAGACGTGGATCCAATTTGTGTAGACATGCGTTGGTGAATTCACTGATGTTCCACAGAGTTTGTGTAAGCTCGCGTGCGAGGGAGGGAAGCGTTTTGGCTGCATCTGCTCTCGACAGTGGTATTCATATTGTATGGGCACCGTCGTGGGCCTATCCGGCAGCGTCATCTGCACGGTGATTTCCATCAATTCCGCAGTGACCCGCTATCCGCTGGTCGATGATGTTGTGCGCTCTTCGATTGTGTGATGGCGAAGTAGTCGGAGGTCTGCGATTAATTGCGCATTGATACGTGGTTGGAAGGGCACAGCAGACACAGGAGAGCTGCCTTCGAATCACAAAGGATGGACGATGACTGGGATTATTAAACTCCCGAGCATCACGGATAGCTGCGAGTTCTGAAGCCATCGATGTCATGTGAGAAGTCTTGAATTGGACGATGATAGATTTCGCGGAAATTACCGCTGCTCCAGCTGAAGTTTTGGCGGAGATGGAACCGTCGTGTAAACGTGGATGCGTTCCCTGTGCTTCTCATGCAGGAATGACAGTACGGTTTCCTCGAGGGCGAAAGATGACATCTCCATTTTGTTTTCTGCTTTTTTTTGTTTTTATGCCGGGAGTGACAGGAAAGGCTTGGAGTGGATGTAGGCACCACAGCGGTAGAGGTGGTTTGCTGCAGGCTTCAAGTTTGACGGTAATGTTCGATGGTTGGCGGCGATAATCCTGCTAAACGCTGAACGAGGTCTAGCGGCAGGAAGGGAGGTGAGATGATGCATTGAAAGTCGGGCGAGGTGCCTGAGGAACATCCTTAAAGCATCGACCTAAATGTACATATTGATGGGGTGGTCATGCGCGATGGCTATTGTTGCTTCCGTGGATGCGCACCTGGGAAGGCCCAGCCATATTAGCAGTGTTTGAGCTTGCACAGACTGGAGCGCACGGAGGTTGGTCCTACCGGTAATTAAGCGTTAGCAAGTGGCGCCACAAATGCACTGGGTATGTACCGGTTTTCAATGAACGCATTTTATGCCAACGCTTTGACGAGCTGCGTCATTAATGTACAGGGTATGCGTCGCTCTTCGATGAATCTCTCGCCAACTTGGTTCAGTAAGTATGTACCTTTAGGTGCGTGGCAAGAAAGGGGACTACTCGCAACGCTCGAACGGAACCACACGCCACGCATCTAGGAGTCATGCGCGGACTTCTCGGCAGCGCGTCAGGATGGCGTAGCGTCTGCAGAATGAAGCGCGAAGGAGGAGCTCGGCTGCCCCATATGCGTGTCTAAGAGGGTGAATCAAGGTGCCGTGCATTTCGGAGGCGACGCGCAGGCTTAGGGGCGGCGCCGCTATATGACACTGAGTGTTCATGGGAAAGTGCGAGATAGGCGTCCAGCTGCAGAGCACGCATAATGCATTAGGCCTTTCGATAGTGGCAATACATTGTGACGCTATATTGCCTCAATGCTAAGCGCATTTCCATGGAGAGTCATCGTGAGATGGGCTGTGACAAATTTTTAAATGCGATGCAGCTTATGGCGGGGGCTTTGTCCGTCCCTCCCGCGGCGTCCCACACCCCAACAGCGCATGCACGTCCCCTCTCCCTCTCTCTCCTCTCCTACACTCCCCGCCTTCTCTCCTCTAGGAATCTTCTACGGAGCGGCGCACGCGTCCCACACCCCAACAACGCATGCGCGTCCCCTCCCCCTCTCTCTCCTCTCCTACGCTCTCCACCTTTCTCTCCGCTAGGAATCCGGAGCGGCGAGCCCGACAGGTGGTGCGACAGCTGCATACTCCGCTGGGCGCGCTACGGTAGTTCCGCGGTATGAAAATGACGGAGCGCGCACGCCTCATTCTCTCTCCTATGCAGCGCCGCGATGAGCGCTCGGGCCGCTGCCGCGAAAACCATCTCCCGCTCAAGCTAATCATCTCCCCGCTGCTTCGCATCCACACATGGTTTCCTTTAGCGGGCGATGGAGCAATTTTTAGTGGACGCGCATGCGCTGTGGGGGTGTGGGACGAGGGCGCCGCTCCGTACAGTAGAGGACTCCTAGAGGAGAGAAAGGGGGAGCGTAGGAGAGGAGAGAGAGGAGGAGGGGACGCGCATGCGCTGTGGGGGTGTGGGACGCCGCGGGACGCAGGAGGGACGGACAAAGACCCCGCCAAAGGCTGCTTCGCATCTAATAAAACTATTCAGGGCGGGCCCTGCACACTGACTGGACCACGTGGCGGTCAACGCCCACATGATGTCCCTGTTGTTCGCAGGCAACGCGGGCGGCCTGTGTGAGAAGTTCCAGTCGGACGCTGCGATGCAGTTAACCTCTGACTACACGGGCAGGGTTAGCTTGAACACGGGTGTCGTCACCTTCGTCAACAAGAACGTACGCGTGCCCCACCGGATCTCCGAGGTCACCTTCGCCCATGAACTGGGACACAACTTCGGTGCCCAGGTACGTGACCGCACCCTCGCACTCGTGTGCCCAACTGCCAGCAGAGCGTTATAAATAGCACAACCATAATCCGGACCCCCGCCTCAGCAGGGGTCAAGCCGCAAAGTGAAGCCTTGTCGCCACACAAAGCGTGTGAAAAGTTGAAGGGTTACGTTACAAATCAGCACCAATCATCGTGTGAACCAGGGTGTAGAACCGAACCCGAATTGAACCAAAAATCGGAGCTGTACCGTTATATACAGCTGAACAGGAACCGAACCGATATATTTGCGTCATTTTTGAACTGAACCTGAACGGGAACTTTCTGAAGAGAGAAATATCATTTATTTCCACCAGTCAATGAACGCTGCAGAAGACGGTCTTCCTCCGCAGCGCCTCTATTCGTCGGCCGGGATCCCGAAGGGCTCAGCCGCAGCTAGAGCTTGGCTGGTGATTTCTCGCTAAGGCTTGCTGTCCGGGTTGCATAGTAAGGTCTCACAGGATTCTATCGTGTTTGAGCTATCGTATATTGCTTCGCAGTCCACACCATGTGGACCATATTCGCTACTTCTTTGCAGAATCTGCACTGTGGTTTGAAGACTTCCGGATGGAACTTGCTATATAGCGCGAGGTTTGGGAAGACCCCTGTCTGCAGCTTCCGCCATACAACTTCTTTCTTACTGAGCGTGCGGTCCGCCGCCGAAAACGCCTATTTGCTCAGTCTGTAACGCGCAGTGATTTCGTGATAGGTTCTCAGTTCCTCATTTCTGTCCACGTCCTCAGCGGGTTGAAGTACCCCGGAGGCCAACCGGAATGTGATAGCTCGGGCGACCTTGCGGGCTTAGATTTAGGTGTACGTTAAAGAACCCCAGGTGGTCCAAATTTCCGGAGTCCCCCACTACGGTGTGCCTCACAATCATATCGTGGTTTTGGCACGTAAAGCCCCATAATTTAATTTAATTTACCTTGTGGGCTTCTTCAGTTCCCCTGAGACCGTGGCGCGCGGGCGCCCACACGAGCAGTAGTCGCTCCGTGGGCCCCCTCACTCCATTTAGTATTTGGGCGGCGGCTGCCGTAACCCGTCCTGATTCGTAATTTTGCTGCGATAACAATTATATGGACACTCCAAAGCGGATTTCTGCCGTCGTAATTTTGTTGCGATAACAATTATATGGACACTCCAAAGCGGATTTCTGCCGTCGTCGCCGCCGTCGCCGTGAGGTTCCGTATGACGTCAACGGCGATGAAATCGTCGCCGCGCCCCGGAATCTGTATGTGCGAGTGAAAGGGGGCGAGGGACGCGCGCTTTCACGGGGAGCGAACGCACGTCGTAGAGCAAACGCGCGTTCTGTGCCGTGCTCCCTGAAGGGCTGCAGAATTAAGCGTCTCTTTCCTCCTTTACCTTTACCATATGTAGAGAGCAAACGCGACTTCCGCCGCGCGAAAGGCCGTGGGGGGATGGGAGGGAGGGAAGGGAGGTGACGTTTAGCTGCGGCACCAAATGCGTATTTATATAAAAAGTTGTCGCAGTTTCACCTGAAAGGCGAAGCATCAATCGCGATAGCAAATTTGTAGAAAGCTATACGGAGTAATAATAGTAAGCTTTATCAGCTGTATAAACTTGGACATGCAGCAGCACCGGCAACACGCAGAACTGTTGTCGACGCCGTCGGCGTTTTGCCCGCGTTCGCACAAAATGCGTGCGGCGTTGGTGACTGTTGCCGGAGCCTCTGATATAAATAGGCAATTGGTGCCCCAGCTAAACGTCGCCTCCCTTCCCTCCCCCTCCCCCCACGGCCTTTCTCGCGTCGGAAGAAGGCGCGTTTGCTCTACATATATGGTGATTGTAAAGGAGGAAAGAGACACCTACTCCTGCAGCCCTTAAGGGATCACGGCGCCGAACGCGCGTTTGTTCTCCGCCGTGGGTTCACTCCCCGTGAAAGCGCGCGTCCCTCGCGCCCTTTCACTCGCACATACAGCGTTCGGCGGCGCGCGGCGACGATTTCATCTCCATTGACGTCATACGGAACCTCACGGCGACGGCGACGACGACGGCGACGCCGACGGCAGAAATCTGCTTTGGAGTGTCCATATAATTGCTATCGCAATAAAACGTCGCGAGGCGAGAAGGTGGGTAAGATTTCCGACGTTGCTCGACGAGTGTCCCGTTCTGATCTCGTCAAAAACCTCCGAGCCACCCCCGGAGGCACCGGCAACAGTCACCAACGCCGCGCGCGTTCGGTGCGAACGCGGGCAAAACGCCGACGGCGTCGACAACAGTTCTGCTTGCTTGCTTGCTTGAAAGCCTTTATTAAAAACAAAAGAGAGAGGTGGAGCCCTTAGGGGGCTTCGCAGTGGGTGGAGTCCCTATTCCGGGACCCCATTGGTACTAGCCGCCAGAGTAGCCCTCTGAGCCAAGGCCTTTTGGGCCTTAAGGTCTGAGCAACCACGCAGGGCCGCCTCCCACTCCTCTCGGGTTGGATTAGGGTTGGGGGGAAGAGCTGAGTTGAGCTGGCAAGCCCAAACCATGTGGTAGGTGTCAGCCACCTCCCCACAGTATTGGCACTTGCCAGTGAAGGAAGAATCGAAATGTTTTAAGATTGCCGGGCACAATAAAGTGTTAGTGAAAAGTCGGAACAAAATGCGTTCATCAGCCTTGCGCAGCCCCTTTGCAGGAGTTGGGTATTGGCGGTGCCTGTCCTTGTAATAGGTCGTGATGTCTTTAAAAATAAGGAGATAGCCGCCTTCGGGTTCCAGGTACTCAGCTTCTATGTGGGACGCCCGGTGGATGAGTGCTCGAGCCGCTGTATACTATCCTTACTCTGTGTAGCTCTCTACTAATTTGCTATCGCAATTGATGCTTGCTTCGCTTTTAGGGTGAAACTGCGACAAATTTTTTATCGCATTTTTGAATCGCTGATGACCATCTTGACCCCCGGGTGACTAGCCGCGAGCGAAATGGCCATCTATTCATCCTATATGGTTGTGACCCCGCTGAGCGTACAGCAAGACACCGGGGATCCACCCTCCTTTAGTGCTACCGCCACGTGGGCAACCCTATCTATATTTTGCCACGTACACGACGTCGTCCCTGCCTTCGTATTTGATCTGTAAGGCCTCCGCTCTATCCTTCTTTCTACCTTCGTGAAAGGCTTGATTCATGTTTTTTGGATAGTGGCGGAACATTAAATTTGTCCCCTGACGTGCCGGTCTATATCCCGCGATCGCCTTTGCTCATGCCTGGGCTGATAACCCGGGCTCTCCAGTACCCTTCTTCGGGCTTTTGTCCCGAGTAGTCGGTGATGCTGCGTCGTGAGCGCTGCCTCAACGAGTTCCTCGAGCTTGTTATGCAGTCCCAGTTGCATTACCCTTTCCGTGAACGCGTTCAGAGGGAGGCCGAGCGCTACTTTGATGCCTTTCCCGATTATGATATCAATTTCCTTGCGTTCTGCTACCCGAAGTCTGAGATAGGCAACGACATATATCCCTCTGCTGCTGATGAAAGCTTGCGTTAGTCGCAGCAGATTGGCCTCCATCATGCCCAATTTTCTGTTCGAGATCTTTTTTGTCAGGCGACACGTTTGGTTCTGGAGGAACCGTTCCGAACCAGTTCGACCACAGGTTCAGCACAAGGCTGTGTTTCTTCTAATTCCACGAGAGCAGACAATATTTCTTGCACCTACACGGCACAGCGCGTGTTGCACTGCCAGCATCCCCTCTCCTGTTACACTCTAGCTGTGAACGCAAACAGGCTCTTTACAGCGAACGTATTGACTCATCGAACTGTACGCATGAGCGGCCAAACAGAACACTGTGCGCACAGTTGGCGCGAACTGTCTACACAGAGCGTCAGCGACGCGGCGGCGTCGTGGAAGGTACTGCTTGTGTTCACGGCACCTACTGTGTTCAAGCACAAGAGCATATTGGTTATGCTGTCTGATACCCGGGTCTCAGTTTAATTTTACTGTGCCTTCAATGACTGCTGTTTGCTCCTGCAGCTCGGAATAGGGCTTCGCGGAAGCTTTCCAGGCAAAGTGCAGGCCATAACAACTAAGTAAAATAGGCGTGAGTGCGGACTTTGCTTCGCTATGCTCGGCTGCTAATAGGCGATATCGCAATTTTATGTCATTGTAAGCTCTTTGTGTAGATATTAAGTGGAATTCCTTTTTCTTTATTTTGGTAAGGCAGTTCGGACGAGCGTTCTGAGGAAACCCTGAAATAGAACTTGTATCGTTATGGAATGCGAAGAAATATAGTTCTATTATTCCGAGAGCTCCACTCACCCACGCTGAAGCAGATGTTACTCCATGTCTACCGCGTTTTGCTCAGTGTCTGCACTACATAGTATTTTCAGTGAACACTTAAGAACCGCGAGTGATTTTTCGCACCACTTATTGTGTATTATTTGCATTTACGCAATGGCTGCGCACTTAAGGTAAATATGATTATGCAGGAAGTATTTGTAAAATAGTACGTGCACTGCTCACTTTTGCGAAATTATCTTGCGTGTTCTCTTAGAACTAGGCACCTTCTTTCACTTATGCGAAAATTAACACTGAATCTATGCTGAAGTATATTGCTTCATATACTGTAGGACGATGTGGACAACGAGCCCGGCCAACTTTGCCTGAGTACCGACAGAAAGTTTTGTATCTTGCTTATTTCGATCTTTTAGATAGCTGCCGATCCTGAAACTGCAGTAGGGTGCCAGAATACGTCGAATACGCAAGAAATCACTCATTATATCCTCCTTTAATGTGACCTGTTCAAAACTCGTCATAAATGGAGCATGCCTTCTTGCGCAGCGCCATTCTCACCTTTTCACCCTTATATGCTGTCTTCTTAAGCTTTCAATGTTTCATCTACAACACCAACCCGTGCATCGGTGATACGACGTGACCACCACACCACGATTTTCTTGACGTCTAGAGGAACCCTTGCAAGCAAACGGTAGACCAACAATCCACGCTTATATGTGGCTCGCGTTTTGAATTTGTATGTTTTTTCTTTAATGTTCGAAGAATTAATATCTCATACCACGATTACGAAGCCAGCAGCTAACAAAACAAGGAAGGAGCAAGACGAAAATGTGGCACAAATTTTTCGACAGGGCTCCTTTATTGAAACAATAAAGAGAAAGAAAAGTTCACCGACCATTACGATACTCCGTAGTGCGAAATTTGAGCGCAGCTCGCTACGTGTTTTCATTTCGCGATATATTGGCTGGCCTGGACAATCTGTCTCGTGCGGCACGTTGCCAACGTAGCAAAGTGTGGCGCGACTGCCTCGCTGAACGGGAGATCGCGAGAGGCAGCGCGTGAATGACGCGTGGGCACGATTCACAGGAGCCGCCGCAGACAGACCTATGCTCATGCAGTGCTTTTTCCATACAGGCGACGTACGCAAGTCTGGCGCCATCTCGTAGCCATCGTCACTGTACAGTTGCCTTGCGTGGAAATACGCATTTCTTCTCACGCCTTCACCATACCCTCCCCCTCCGCTTTCTTTCTCATGCTCCCTTATATATAAATATTTATAACGGTTTACGAACTGCTCCACAACACTGAACTGGTTCGCGAAACGGTTCAGCACAGCAAATGTGATCCTGCCCTATGACTAAATGCTGCTGATAGCTATAGACTGCTCCGCATGGCGCATGCGCAGGCTTTTCGGGAGGTGGAAGAAATGGGCTTCCTGGACCACTGAAGACAAAAATCAATGTTTTTTTTACATCATTAATATCAATGAAGTTTAATGCTGTACAGCTACAGCAGGCATACACAAAGAGACGATTATATTTGGGCAGTATCGTCGCAAGATAGCGCTGCACGCGGTACGGTGCCCAGACGCGGCCTCCCTCTTTCCCGCGTCATTCGTACTGAGTACGGCGAAAATAGTAGAAATTTATAGTGGTCTTCGATTAGCGATATTTTCGAGTTGAATCGAATACGAGTATTTGTGAAAAAACGACCGTCCAATATCCAATAGAATATCGAATATTTCCAATTTAAAAAAAGTGAAATAAAAAATTACGCGCAGCCTGCTTCGCTGAAAAAAAAAGCTGCTTTGCATTATTTGATATATGTACATCGTGATACAGTACAATCACATCTGGCGCATGAAGGCACTGAATGTAATAAAAAGGGTGACAGGATCGAGTTCCCAAATGCATGTAGTGAGTGTATAAGTCTCCGTGAAAGATCAAGGGGCAATATACAGCGCCACGCATTGCTTTGAAGAAATTCAAGCAGGGTGAGACTGGTCAAATAATTTCACATAAATTACTTTGTATTACGTAAATCTGTAGCAAACAAAGAAATCCAGCAAATAAGATTTTGCTTCTTTTCTGTTTTTTCGCATAAATGGAAGCAGGTGAGGGCATTGATGCTTCTGCACCAAGAACAAGGACAGTTTGTGCTTAACACTGCGACGATATTTCTTAGGCAACTTCATGTCGCTCATGCGCTGACTAAGCAATTATATAAAGTCTAAATCACACATATTGGGCCCCATGAGCGATTTCCACAGATTGAAGAGTGTTTTATTCTGTTTGGAGGCACCAAAAGTGCGATGTACCATGGCCCGCACCACAAGCATATTTCCCGTGCCATTTTTTGCCATTGTTAGCGCGCATTGCGAAGGTGACAGCACTCATTAGCGACCGGTTATGCTTCCTAGAAACCGTGATGATGAACTAGTTGCTTTTCTCATTTTATCTTCTCGAGGACGCCATCCTTTTTACGCTTCTTGTGTCCTGGCATGTGCGTTTTATGGCGCATCTCCAAAAATAGTGAACTGGCCTAACGGCCCAAGGGGGAGCTTCAACAGAAACAAATATTCTGTGGTGCCCCTGAAACAACGTTTCAACCACACGACATAGCTGTCCCGTCCCAGTTCATAACTACAATCGTTCATGTCAAGATGGCCATACACTTACCAGCACCAATCTATCGTCTATCTCCGTTCTCGCACACAGCTCGACCAACTCGTGAGCTGTTACGGTCTCTAGGAGTGTGCCGAGGGAAAATTAATTACTTCGAGGAATCGATTGTTTTGAGCACCAGTTTAAGGTCTCTTTGCTTAAAAAGGGTCGACAGGTGGGCGAGCTGGTACGGGTTCATCTTTTTAACAAACTAACAATTGAACAAATCAGTTCGTAGTCTGCGCTCGTCAGTCCCACTTCTTTCCTCATGTCCCGTCCTACCACGCAGCTTGTTAAAAAAGATTAGCCCTCTATGCTTAAACCTTTCGTGCCGAACCACTAACCGTTATTATTATTTTTTTCGGTTCATTCAGACTAGGTTCAGGTTCAGGCACGTTTTAAGTATACCGGTTCGGGTTCGGGTTAAATTTCGGCTAGAATTCCGGTTCGGGTACGGTTTTGAGTTCAGCATAGGGTTCAGTTCGACACCCTGGTCAATACTGTTTCCGAGCTCCCCGCTGTGGCAACTCCTGTAGCCGATTCGTTGCGTGTTAAACTCCATGTGTTGTTCAATGTGAAGCCCGATTGGTGTGTTTTAGAATCCCGAAACAGAGTACGAGCTAGAAGCAAGGCCACAGCGGAAGCCGTAAATCAACTCTTTTAAGTCCGTATCGCTTTTCAGTGTGCGTTCTCGCACCCGGGCGTTCTCGCATTGCGTCTGCAATAGAAACACTCCCTGTAACCAATCCCACAATTCGCCGCGATGGCTTAGTTGATGTGGCGTCCTGATGCTGAATACGACGTCCCGTGTACTTCCGATTCCACACCACGCCCGCCACAATACAGTTAAGGCGGGACGCAGAGTTGAGCTTATAGATCAGTCTAGATTCGTCTTATAGTGTTCTGCTTCATTGAGCTTTTAAGGGGATAATGGTTTTGCCAAATTCCAGGCGAACGCGTACTAGTCGAGCCAAGGACCACGTGTATTTTCACTCACAATCATGGCCGTATGCAAAGTGCACAGATCCTAGGTATGTCGGGATATGACTGATTTCTTTTTAATTTTTTTTTTGTGGATCTCTTGACTTCCCTGTTCCCAGCACGACCCTCCCGAGTGTGTGCCCGGGGGCAGTGTGGGCAACTTCCTGATGTTTGCCAGCGCCTCTCATGGCACGATGCCCAACAACCGGCACTTCTCCGTGTGCAGCATTCGCGACATCTCGGCCATCCTCGCGCAGATGTTTTCCGAACAGAGTCCCCGCTCAAACTGCCTCCAGGGTGAGTTTGTCCAATCCGCACGTCTCCACCTATGCGGAAGGCCTATAGAGGGTGATCATTTCTAAGTTGTATGGATTTTTTATTGCCTTTCTTTTTTAATTGACACCCTGTTTCTTTCTACTCCCTCTTTCCTAAGGGTTTCTTTCCTTGTAGCGTTAATAGGTATTCCTTATGATACATCAATTTTGCCGGTTTTAAATGTATCAGCAAGTGCACTTGAAAGAATTGTGATATTTATTTTTCTTTTTGCTTAGTTACAGAGTTGTAAACATGCTGCTTTAGATTCGTTTTGTTTTTGCGGATTTAAACAAACTGTAAAGAAAGCATGGCTTAAATAAAATTATACGCTTTGTATAGTTGGTAGAAATTACCTTTTTATTTTAAGTTCAGCAAGCTTCATGAAATTTTTGCAATAGTTGACGTGAAAAATTATTTCTCCATCCTTATGTATTTAGATAGGAGCTTTTAGATAGCGCTTAATTAAGAATCATTTTGATAGAATTTAGATTGGAACATGTCCATTCACTCCTGTAATTGTTTGGTTTTTAAATGCAAGGAAAAAGTACTGAATAAGGTTACGCAACTGAGGTGCAACAGACAGTGTGTTGGATTTGCCACCACGCTCCATTTTTCTTCAAATCTGACTTTTTTTTACGGACAACCTGTTCTCGTAAGTGTAATGAAGAGAGAAACTGTTCTTGAACAATTTTTTAGCTGCAAACTAATAAACAAATGCTCACATAATCAAAGCCGGGCTCTTGAAGTCGGCGAAGCTGGTACATAGCAAACGCCCGCAGTACCGTGATTATCGTAATTACACGCTTTAATGGTACAAGAAAAACCAGAAATAACATGCGCCTGGCTTCACTGCCCAAGTTATATTCTAGTGGATTACTTTCCGTTGGTTGCTGTAGAGTGGCCTGGAAAGCTGTTTCTAGTTCGAGTTGCCGAAAACGTGCAACAGAAACGCACTCGTCTGGCTAGGCTGGTGCAATCGATTCAGAACCACAAACACTGATACACTCAGGCGTGAAAGCCTCGGTTCACGTTCGTTGATCGGTACGACTTATGAGAAATTTAGATTCAGAATACAGAATTGAAAATGTAAATACACAATCAGGTGTCATCCAAAATGAAATGGAAGAAACAGAGTCAGTAAATTGGACGCAAAGGAAGGAAACGAAAAATGCATAGATATTTTCAAGAATTGCATGAAAGAAATCAAGAGGGAAGATCTGTACGATAACACAAAAGCCCGATAACAAAAAAAGCCACTGGCTTGCTGATTGAAGCCCGAGCTGGTTGCCTGAGGACAAAAAAATACCTGAGTAACCATTCGCAACGGGATCCGGAGACAACTAAGCACATCCTAATTGAATGCCAAGACACTCACCTAGCGAGTCCAGTAGGTATAACATCCACCTTCCAGTAGAGCTGAGATTTAAAGCGGATCGAAGATTTTAATGGGCAGCAGTCGAGATAAGCAAGACATGTTTAAAAGTATTTCTCGAAAAAAACGTAGGGAAGAGATTTGTAGGACCGGATCCACTACAAGCATAGATAACTCTACAAGGTATAGATAAAAAAGTTTAAGGAAGAGAGAAAAGACTAAGGAGCGATAGACAAAATTCTAGACTGATAAGCATGTTTAGATTAGCGGATTAGCACACGCAGACTAAGTGACTAATTTTGAACAACTCGCTTCGAAGGCGTTGCTATTAAAGTATCAATATCATTATCATGAGCAAACCGTTCGTCGGTATGTGTTGTTGAGTGCCCTGAAGACATGGCGATACTTCACCGAGGGCACTGCAGGGGTTCTTAGCATCAGCATCAGCCAATTTTTTGTGCTCTGTAACACGAAGGAATCTCCTAGCGATTTCCAATTGCCCCTGTTTAGCGGTAGCCGAATCAACCATATGCCTCTAAATTTCCTAACCTCAGCACACCACCTGTCGTCCTCGGCAGCGTTCCCATTCCCTTGGCATCCTTTCCTTGACTGTAATAGCTTCGCTGGTTGTCGGTGTTACGCATTGGATGTTCTGTCCAGCTACACTTCCTCGTGATCACAAAAATAACATCAGGTCACACCCGTTTGCTCTCTGATCGATATGTTATCTTTCTGTCTATTAGTGTTACGCCTATCACCTTTGGTTGCATCACTCCTTGCGCTGTCCTAAACTTCCGCCCTTGTGTCGCACGCTAGCAGATCGGTGACGCCGGTGCCGTTTCCTTCTGAAAGTGCGGTGCCGGTGATATAGTAAAGTGCCTTCACTCAGAACGGGTAAGCGGGGCTAGTTTATGCGCGATTGACGACCAGGCTGGGCGACAGCATTTCCGCGCCTTCCTGTGCAGAGCTGCGGGGCCCGTTCTGCGGCAACTCTATACGGGAGGAGGACGAAGAATGCGACTGCGGCTACGACTGGCGCGACTGCCAGGAGCCTTGCTGCTACCCGCGTGAGCACGGCCTGCTCGACCGCAAGGGCTGCACGCTACGACCGGACGCCAAGTGCAGGTGCGTGCGCCGCCATATTTTAGCTAGCAGAAATGAAAGTGCAATCAAGAGCGCGCAACGTCTTCGGTGATGCCGGACGGAAGGCGAGAATTTCATGGTCGCAAGAGTGCAGCAGCGACGTCCGTCGAGGTAAAGGTTTCTATATGCCTGGTAGCGAAGCTTCGATAGAAGCCCATACGTTCAAAACATGGCGGTTCATCAGCCGTTCATGGGGCTCAGCGCCATCTGTGTGACGAGAGAACACTTCCGGCGGAACGAAAAATACAGTGATGCCATATCCGTTGTGCTCCGACAGCAACTGCGTATTGCGCGGCTGCGCGCGCCCTATCTTGAAAGCCATCTGCGTTAGGGTCAGAGTCTAGGTGCGTCGATGGCTCATACCTTTGTGCGTGCTGCCTTCTCGCCGCTGAGTTTGCGTTGAAGCGATAGCCAGCACGAAGGTCACTTCGCTCGCTGCTGCTGCCGCACTACCTCAAGCCAGCGTTTTGATAGCCAGTGTCCGCGGTCTGAAAGAGACGTGTTTATGTGTGCCTGTACGGCGCTGACACCGTGCTTGTTCATTTTAGTTAGTAAGCAAATGTTTGCAAGATTATACGTCCGTTAAATTTTTAGCCTTACTTCGTATAGCTGTCAACTAATTTGCTATCGCAATCGATGCTTCGCCTTTCGGGTGAAACTGCGACTTTTTTAAACAATCCCACTGAATGTGCTGAGAGCGGCCACAGACAAAGGCAGAAGTGCGCGACATCGTTGTTTTTCATATACCGGGCGTTTTATTTTAACGTTAACAGAAAATTACAAAATTGCCTGTTGCGTTACACTAATCTACCCATTGAGATGGAATGCTAGTATACATTGCTTACACTGGAAATCGGTACGCATTATTGACTAATGAAAGAAAATTCCCTAAATAACTTTGAACCAATTACGTTAGCGCACTTATTGCAATGCATGAACTGAAGCCAGTCATTTCACAAGGCACATTCCCTTGGAACGAATTTTGAAACAAGCACCACTTTTGAGTTAAGCGCAGATAAGCGGACTGTTGTCCCACTTAACTTTTTATCAAAACGTCTTTTTATGCACTGAAACTGCTACTTTCTGCGGCCGCCGACATTTCCCGTCACTGAAACTTTGGAGTAAACTGGCGCTTTTGCGGTGCGCACTTATCAGGAATTTAGCGCGCATTTGAGGAACTAGCGATTCCCAGCGTTCTACAGAAGCAAAAAGAAAAGCATGCGTACGTCGCCATTGTGTTCGCCGGGCGAGTAACCAGCGTGACTACACTATTGTGCTTCTCACTGGTAACATTCCTCTGCAGTCCCACGAACAGCGCCTGTTGCAGCGAGACCTGCCAGTACCGCAACGCGTCGTGGCTCTGCAGACATGACGACGACTGCCGATTCGAGGCCTACTGCGAGTATCCTTTGCGAATCGAAGAGGTTGAGGGCAGGGATTGCGAAACAGCAGGGCGCTGTGACGCAGGCGCAGGCGGTGAGTATGACCTTGACGGCTACGTCTCAGCGGGTGGAGCGGCGAGTGTCCCGCGTCGGCGCAGAAGCACGACGGCGTACTCTGCAACCACGGCACACAGGCTTGCGATGCTGGCGAGTGCGTGCGCTCCGTGTGTAGCGTGTACGGCCTCGTCGAGTGCTACCTCACCGGGACGCATCGGACGCCGGACGAGATGTGCCTCATCGCTTGCCGAGAGAACGGTACGCTTATGACCCTGTATTCCCTTCGGTCGCACTCGTCCGCTTCATTGCGCTGACTGCACTTACACGCATTAATTAGATGACGCATAGAAATAATTCATAATGAAATGTGCTTCCTTTAGCGCATGCTGGTCCATATCCTCCCAACAGGTTTTGTTTGCGGAAAACGTCTGCACACATTGGAACCGTACGAACTCGGGCTGGCTGGTTCATATGACTTAAGATGAAACAACTATACCTTCTTCAAGTTTACTTCAATGCTCACGTTAGCCCGCAAATAGGGCATGTAAAACCAGAACCTTTTAAGATGTCTAAATCAGTTTCTAAAGGAAAATTTGCAGTCGAGCTAAATTGGAAAATACAAACTTCTTGAATAATGAAACCGCCATTCGCATTGAGAACACAGCTTTTGTAAGCGAGAAAATGACGGAAGTGGTCAATCGGAGTGGCGTGACCTATTTTGGACTATGGTAGCTCTCATGTAACATCAACACTGGCTGATTCAGAGAGAGCGACAGAGGAGCATGACACGTGGACATTACGTCAACGCATCTGACTTTTCATGAAGAATTCAAATCGAAAAGCAGCAGTGGGACCTTCAGTGTCATGTTTCCTACGCAACGACGTCCTATACTATCGTACAGAAACAATAACATACTATCTAGACGAATATTCTTTAGATCTAGCTCGGGGAAATACTGCCCTTCATTTGTGTTTTTTCGAGTATACACGCGGTATTTTTACTGGTTTGAATTGCTCACAATAGGAGATTCTTAATGCTACATATAGTTTTTTAAGACCAAAATTCGCAGGCCTGAAGAACATGAGAAAATATGCGAAAACTGTAAATGCCATTAGGTCAATAAAGTTTCACGAATTCATATTACAATTAATAAATTGTAGCACTCATGCTCGAATTGCGGAATTAAAGCCAATCAACATTTAAAGCACTTTTGCTGAGTAGCGTTCCGGCGTATCTGCCCGTAATATTACACGAAAATGTACCGATCATTTACACAGCCTTTTTCCACAAAGCCTGTTTACGAGGACGGTATGGCTCGAGAGCTCCTACCTAAATACATGAAAAAGGAAAACTAGTTTTTTCTCGGCAATCATAGCGTCAAATTTCAAGAGACTTGTTGAACTAAAGAGCAAAAGTTAAAATCTAGTGACTGTAGGTAGCAGATTTTTTATTTAGGTCATCGATTTTTAAATTAAATTGTTGAAAATCAGAAATTTTCGAAGAACAAAACTATCAAGTTCACAACTCCGTAACTCGGCAGTGAAAAGTGATATCATAGCTCAGTGAACTACATATAAAGTGGACGAAATTGATGTATTGTGTGGCTCTCAAATACAACACGTATGTGTGAATAAGACATTTGCAATACCCTCAAAAATATTCTAACCAGTTAAGGAAGAAATAAATATATTAATCAAATTTGACCGCGTTTAATGCTCTAACGAATGTAACTTTCAGAACGACAGTATCTGTTTTAGGGGCGAAGCTCCTTATAGCGGCACCCGTTCGTCCCCGTCGTCGTAGTAGTAGTGTGTAACCAGTCTGAGAAAAATGAGAAAAAAAATTCCGAAGTTGTGTCCGTAGCGCGGAATCGAACCAGGGATCCCCTCGCTTCCGAGCGCGCGGCGTTAGCCCACTACGCCACGAAGCGGACATGGACACACGCACCACGATGGCAATAAATACCCAACATTAACGAAAGACCGCGTTTCTAGCGCGTTTCTAACGCGTTTGGGCTAGCGCGTTACGGCCCGTGTAAGAAGCTGGTGTAAGACGCTGTGGCCTCTCCGCCTTACCTTCAACGCGTTTCGAACGCGCTGCCCAAAGCAGTGGCAAATCAAGTTCAATTCGAGGAGCGTTTATGAATACGGGGGGTATACTCTCTCAGCAGTCATGTGATGGCGTCGGCAAACGCGGTGCGCGTTCCGGCATGTGTAAATGGCTGCGTAAGACGCTGTGGCCGCTCCCCCTTACTAGAGAGTACTGCACGTTTCTAACGCGTTTGTGCTAGCGTCCCCTTAAGCGGGAGATCCGATGATTGCCTCCGGAGCTTCGCTCACTCATCATCATTCACCCCGTGGATATGCTGTGATTTTTTTTTTTTTTGAACGTGAGGAATTTTGGCAATTCTTTTTAAAAAATTCAGGCCCTACATCCAAATTCTGCTCACAACAGTCACTCTAATTTAACTTTCTCTCTCAAATGCTATAAATTTTAATCAAATTGTTCAAGGGGGGCTGTTTCATGAAAGCGTTTCTGCATTTTACATGTATTTGAATAGGTGGCATTGAAATTGGTCCCGAGCTTATTCTTCTACTTAAGCACTGCATAACGCTTGGCAGCACACCGTTCTGTTTAATCGTTTGATTAGGGGGAACAACGTGATATTCTCATAATTCTCGTGCTATGATAGTAATTTTGAAGGAATTTATTGACTAACTAATTAACGAGGGGACTGTCCATTTAGTAGCGATTGCCTGATGTCGACCATTGCCCTAAATTCTGCCTTGAAATAACGAGCGTATCTTACTCAACGCACTATATATATTTAGCAGACGAAAATGGTATCGTTGAAGGAACAGGTAAATACGAAAGAAATCTACGCAAAAAGCTCACATGAGTGGCAGATAGCTGATGCGCGAAGGTCCTTTCATCATTCCAAACAAATTGACTGCCGATTCCAGCACTCGAACCATGAAAGGGTTTCTACTGGTACCGACCGGCGCTGATAGAAAGCTTTGACCGAGCCATATTAGCGCGCAGTAATCCACCTGACCCTGTAATGAATTCTTCCGTCCGGAAGAACGCAGCTGGTTATCGTTTTAACAGATTGTAATGTGATTTTCATGTGCGGTAAAATGGTATGGCTAAAATTTTCGGCAACCTATTCCAAGACGGCAGTTCTGCCTAATAATTTTTCGCTTGGTGACTGCTTTGCACCGCCTCTACAAGCTGCTGAACGGCGCTAGCAATAGGCGATAGGACGCGTCGCCTTGCACACGCGACGGCGTCCCAAGCAGGCCGCGTCGGGCGCGTTGCAATGGGAGCGAATGTGACAGCCGTAGTTGCATTGTCGGCCGCTTGGCTGGGCCTAACGGCGCTAGGCATCGGCGATGGAACGCGTCGGCTTGCACGCGCGACGGCGTCCCAAGCGCGTTCCTGACGCATTCACTCAAATTACTATACTCGCGGACAACTTTCTGTGGCAATGAAGGGAAAGCTACGGAGGCAAAGCGCGCACAAGCGAGAGCGCTTCTGAAAAGAGTCCCTCGTTTTAAATCACGTTGGTTTAGGCTGGGGAAGAGAAAACATAAA
This sequence comes from Dermacentor silvarum, assembly GCF_013339745.2. Taxonomy (NCBI): domain Eukaryota; kingdom Metazoa; phylum Arthropoda; class Arachnida; order Ixodida; family Ixodidae; genus Dermacentor; species Dermacentor silvarum. The sequence continues at coordinate 90,894,828 of NC_051161.1, forward strand.
CAGCTTATTAGCAAAAGTTAAATAAGACAGAGCACACTATACTGAGCGTAAAAGTTTACTTATTTCGTGGCTTTTCCCTTCCGCGTCTGGGCAAACGCGAAACCGTCGCACGTGAAAGCTGCGTCGATTCAGCGTCTGTTCCGAGCAACCAAAAGCACTGTCAAACGCTGCCGGACTACTTGGCGCGATAACACATGTGCAGGCATTCACGCGCCGGTAGCTTTCCCTTCATTGCCACAGAAAGTTGTCCGCGAGTATAGGTAGTACTGTCGAAACGCTCGTCTAGCTTACGCTGTGACTGTGCTGCGTGTGCCGCGTAGGCCTGGCATTTTTTAGGGGCGAAGCTCCTTAGGGTGTGGGTCTGTCCCTCCTCTGTAGTATGTAGTAGTAGTAGTCGTCGTCGTAGTAGTAGTAGGTAGCCACGTCTACTTTTATGAAAAAAAATTCCGAAAGTTGTGTCCGTAGCGCGGAATCGAACCAGGGACCCTTCGCTTCCGAACGCGCGGCGCTAACTACTACGCCACGAAGCGCACATGGACACACGCACCACGATGACAATAAATACCCAACATTAACGAAAGAATGCGGGTTTATAACGCGTTTGTGATAGCGCGTTACGGCCCGTGTAAGAAGCTGGTGCAAGACGCTGTGGCCTCTCCGCCTTACCCCCGTATTCATAAACGCTCCTCGACTTGAACTTGACTTGCCACCGCCTTGGGCAGCACGTTCGAAACGCGTTGAAGGCGGTGGCAAGTCAAGTTCAAGTCGAGGAGCGTTTATGAATACGGGGGTTATACTCTCTCAGAAGTCATGTGATGGCGTCGGCAAACGCGGTGCACGTTCCGGCATGTGTAAACGGCTGCGTAAGACGCTGTGGCCTCTCCCCCTTACTAGAGAGTACTGCACGTTTCTAACGCGTTTGTGCTATAGCGTCCCCTTAAGCGGGAGATGGTGCATTTATAATGAAGGGCGCTGTTATAAAATAGGAATGACGTCACATATGGCGCGTGTCATTGGTGGAAGTCAATCGCTCGATTTAGTGCGGCGAGACTGGGCGAATTACAAGGAAGATTCACGGTTTACCGATGATTCCCTCCGGAGCTTCGCCCACTCATCATCATTCACCCCGTGGATATGCGGTTTTTTTTTATTCTTCTCAAGGTATTTTTTTTTTTCGTGAGTTTGCTTTTTCTTGCCGCTGTTCTTTCCGTTTTTAATTTCCCCTTACTTTTCCCCCAGTGCAGGGTAGCAAACCAGAATATCTACGGGTTACCCTCCCAGCCTTTCCCACCCCGTTTCTCTCTCTCTCTCTCTTTCTCTCATTTTGACTATGCAATTTGCGGATAAATTTCTACAGGATATAGAAGACCGCTAAGCTCTTGCGGTATGATGCAATGAACGGTGAGGAGTCTGTGGCTCTCAAGCGTAGAGCCGCCTGTGGATCTGCGCGAATTCTATAATTAGACGCAGCCAGCACGATGGTGGTTGAATACGCCTTCCCCTACTGTATATTGTAATTTTATATTGTACTGTTCCTTTTGTGAAATGTTATGTGTCAAAGCCAGGCAATAAAGAAAAAAAATAGAACGGCGTGGCTCAGTGGTAGAGTATCCGCCTCCCACACAGCGGGCCTGGGCCCGATCCCGGCGGAGAGCGGGTACTTTTTTTCGCGTGCGATAGCGGCTACGGGGCGGCGGCGGCGGCATCATCGCGACCTGAAACTGCTATTGGAATGAGCCCATAACAGCTTACGCGGTAGTAAAATCACCGCCCAAGCACTCCGTACAGCTGGTTAAACAGCGAAGCTGAAACGTGCGACCCCGGTGTTTATGACTGGGATAATCCCGATGGTTCATTAAAGTATTTCTTACATATTGGTTCCGTCTTTGTGTTTCTTAATGAGGTTACACAAACGTTCGGCTGCGACGGAGAGAACGACGTCACTGACGGCGCAGTGCGCCGTTGTCGCTTGCGTTTGATGTCTCGAGTTTGCTTGGCGGCCTGGATAGCAGCATCCGCCCGCCCATTGCCGCTTGCGATTCTTCGAAATTAAATTGCTTCAAAATTAAATATGTCCGTTACGTAAGACAATGAATGGCTCATACCCCCTTAAGCAATGGGTCATACCCCCGTCAACGCGGCCTCCCCATTACGACGACAGAAGAGAAGTGAAATTCAACGCCGGAATGATGAGCGGCAACGCAGCCAGTTGTGGAAGAAGACGACGACGACGACGACGATGAACGTTGGAGCAGTGGCACGAGCACTTGCCGAGCACGAGCGCGAGCGCGAGCGCAACCCGAGGGGCGCCAACGAGCCAGCTGCGGAAGAAGAAAGACGACGCTTGAGTCAATGCTGATGATGATAGTTTTCTCTACACAGGTGATTTCACCTAGCCATATAAAGCTTCGCTTTAAAAAAGAGAAGAGGTTGGAAACGTCCGTGAGAACTATAGTCTGTCAGATAGTCCGCTCGAACGCAAAAACATCGAGTGCCTTGACTGACTTGTTCTGTGGCGACTGCATAGGCCGCCGTTTCAGGACTGTCTGCTCCGAAAGCGGCCTGTCGTCAAGACGCGCCAGCGCAGTCGCGAGTGACTGCCTGTGTGCGCTGTATCGGCGACAATGACAAACAACGGGTTCGATCGTTTCCTCGTCGCCGCAGTGGTCACACGCAGCACTAGTTCTCCCATCCGATGCGGAAAGCAAACGACTTCGTAAATGCGACTGCCAAGCCACAATCGGCGAAGTACCGTTGTTTCGGGTCGGGATAGTCCAGGTGGAGGTCGAATACAGGCGAGATGCGAATGAATTGGGACATACGGAATGTGTTACAGGATAGAAGGCTTATTTAAGCAGGAACTAAGGGACTATTAACGTGAGGTGCGCTCCTTAAGCTACTTCTCTGCGTTGGGTGAATAAGAGAGAACGAAAGTTAATTACTGAACGAGCATGATACTCGCAGCCTACGAGTACTGAGAGACAAGACGCTTGTTACGATCGAATGCAGACAATATCCCTACGGCTTCATTTACAGCGTGAGGACGCCCATATAGGCACAAAAAATCATCGTAACAAACCATCTTGTGCAAACGGGCCAAACCCCCTTCTACTATTCAATAGCTACGATTACATGAACCCGATAAAGTCGGGTCGAGTCTCCTTGCCGGGGACGAAAACCAGCCATCGAGTTAATGTAAACATTATAGCGAGTAAGGCCGAGGGAGCTTCGAGGTGGGTCCTGTCAACCCGGCTCCATAGGTGTAGGTTAACTCTTCTTGGCAAGACGCATGTAAACGCAACCACGTCGGAGTGGGTCAGCTCGATTTCTGACTCGACCCGCGCTCGGGTATAGTGTTCCTGTAGACGAAGCTTATGGAACTGGTCACTCCGGTGTGCAGTGTCCGACAGCGTTTGCATGGAGGCGTGCCACTTCGAACGCATGAAAGACTTCTGCAAGAAAAAGATGGAGCCCGGGGCGCCGTGTGACGACCTGCGCGGCTACTGCGACGTCTTTCAGAGGTGCCGCCTGGTGGACGCCGAGGGAGCGCTCGCCCGTCTGCACAGGCTCGTTTTCGGTGGACGCGGCCTGCGCAGCGTAATGGCGGTGAGGGCGAGGCAGCAGGGGGAAGAAGTGCAACATGTACAGCACAGTGATGCGGCACATCTTGAAGCGCTTTCTAGACGAGCGCAATTTGAGTATAACTCCACCATTTCTTTCAATAGACGGTGTTAAACTCGAACGTCGTCTCAGACTTGAATATAAAGCGTAGGTAGTACATAACGCAATTGCAGCTTCACAAATGCAGTCAGTACGAATGCTAACGTGTTTGTTTTTGTGTTTTTTTTTTTTTGCAACGAATACTGAGCGAAGAAAGATTAAGCGATGTGGAAGTGAAAAACGAATGATCGTTTGGGGCTTGATGGTGGTGCCAAGACTTGACACATGCTGATACCTTGATGCCATCACAATGCCACTATGACACAGGTGTCATTAGGATTATAAATACGCGTTCTGATACAGAAGCTCATTGCTTTTTCCCCCCCGGTTCTTAGCTTAAATTCCAACGAATTTTTACACAATTTCACGGGTCTCGGGAACTCGTATGTTACAATAAGTGTGGTGTATGCGATGGTTCTGTGAGCCTGGAGAAATAGTAGTAAAATATATTATAGACAATAGTGCATGACTTCGTTTATATATCTGCGCTGAAATCAACACAATCATTTAATCAATGGCTGACGATTATGCGGTACTATCTATTATGTGGTCGTCGTCGTGCGCGCCCGTGAAATTATGGCAGGGAGAGAAGTATGCGAAATGTAGCAAGGTGTGTGTACATTTTTGCAAACACCTTGAGTGCTCCACCGTACATTCGCCAGTTTCGAGAGTCTCGGTTAATTATGGTGATCCAGCACCCTCACAGTTAACCCTGCCTGGATGTAGGGTATGTAGGAGGACTCCATGAACGCTTCAACACTTCACGTGCGATATTTCCCACCTGACACCGAATAAATCACAGTGTTTTTCATTCTAGCCTCTAAGTGCATCCTTATGGTTTGCAAACCTTACTTTCGCCACTCCTTTCAGTTATAAGATGACATACGTCGGTCAGCAATAGCGTCAATTTGCAGTTACTGCAACAGCTCACCCGTTCATACAACGCGAGGCGCTCCTAAACTTCCACGTCATTGGTCCCACTTAATTTTTTTGTGTGTTTTGGGAGTGTGACATAGCGTTTCGTGATTTGTGGTGGACGTCTCACCGTATACAGCTGCCTCACAGCTGCCTTCTCTGGCAAGGCTACCTTGCATATTCATTAGTGTTGGACAGGGCAACAAAATAGACTCGTGTAAGGGCCGCAGCCATGTAACGGCCGTAGCCCCAACTTGGCAGCCCAAAATTTAGGGGAAGAAATTTCCAACGGAGGAGCATTCGCGTTCGGTGTCTCGATTCCGCGCGCTCGCATCGGCGAATACTTGTGTGCTGAGTACTTCCGCGTGCCGCTACTAGATGGCGAAAGCTGCGCGTTGACCTCTTATGCAAGGGTACGTCTGGGAATACCGGGTGTGCGCAAGTCGCCTGCTGCGGCAGCAATATCTTTACCAAAAAGTTCGGTCCCATGTAAGGGCCGCACCTTGTCAGAATTGTGCAAAAAAAAAAAATAGTGCGGCTCTTACGAAAGTTTATACAGAAGGTGAAAATTACACGATGTTCATGCACGGACTCGTTACAGGTAACGGTAGCCAAGATGGCCGAAGAGTTGCTTGCGCACTGTCATATCGATTATCTAACGATGACAATGATCAACTACGGCAGGTACCCACCACAGTGGTGAAGGGACGAAAACATACTACGAAGGAGTACTCTACGCAGAAAAGAATGCGTGAATAACCTGTACTTCCGAGGTCAATAAATCAATCGACGCAATAAATCCTACGAAATACATAATAAAATGGCGCAGTGTTATACAATTTGGGTTACAAATAAATTAAACCGTGTCAGCTCACCTCCGTTTTCGATAAAGTAAATCGGCTCATAACAGTACAGTTAAGACAACGGCGAATGCGCAGTCAACCTCGTCGTGTCAAACCTGCCTGTACGTATAGCTGACAAATGCTCCAATGCACGCGTACGGGGCAAACATAAAGCCGGAGTGTTCCCGGGGCTCAATACAGGTTGTCTATTCGTTGCAGGAATACTGGTACTTCACGCTGTTGGCCGTCTTGCTGGGCAGCGGAGCCACGGCGCTGTTCATAAAGTGTTGCGCAGTGCATACGCCCAGCAGCAACCCACACTTCAAGGGCCCACACAGCATCGTCGAAACCATGCGCCGACCCACGAGTTTGCTGCGCACGGGACTATCCCCTGGCGCCACTTTACAGCTATAGACTATGCTTCACATCAGTGGACGATCGCATCAATTACGCACGCTGTTAACTACGTATTGTCTTGGCTGTGTCTATTTTGTTTTCTGACAATCTCTGTGTAGGTTGAACGACGCGATCGCATAAGATTACGTCACAAGGTCATAGCTTCAACATTACCGCTTATACCAGATAAGAAGGAACGCATCACGATAGAATTAAACGTTTAGGATTCATCAAATGAGAATGACCTGGAACGGTTTTGTGGAAGCTAAGAAATATAATTTAAAGAAGAACCAGAATCAACAAACCATAACAGATTGCAGCGCTAAGTTTTTCGTCAGATCTAACCGCAAGGAGGAACAAACGAGTTATGAGCATTGGTCTGTGATGACAAGAGCTTGGTGGCGCAACCCACCACCCCGTTTCAATGCGGATCGACGCTCATAGCATCCATCCATCCATCCACTGAGACATTAGAAGCCCAGGTGGAATTTGTACGTCCCGGCTATAAAGCTAAGTAGTTTAGAATTGTGCGAACTGCAGAAAGATGTGGCACAGTTGAAGCAACCAATACGCCCCAACGAGGTTATAATGTTCTGAGAGTGCGCGTGATGCAATGCAACTTAAGTAATAACTTTCTAACCGTGAGCTGAAATTTATGTAAATAAAGCATGCCAATGGCAGGAAGGTCTGGCGCACTGAAATTCGCATGCCACCCGGTGAATCAAGGCAACGGTCTCAAGTGGAGGCAATGTTTATAGCAAGCAGGGAGCCGGATGAGACTGCAGGAAACCTTAACCCCTGTGTCTGCCGCTATCTCCGAGAGGTAATGGCCCGGAAATAATGTAAAGCGATGGACGATTTCAGCAAAAGTGTACTCGAATGGAAAAATAACGAATTCGACACAGCTTCAAGGAAGAAACTGACAGATGTGTTGCTGGAACAACAAGGCTACTCAAAACAGCGAAGAAAATTTTCCACGTGCCTTGGCAGCACTGAGCCTCCAACCTGCAAGGAGCTTCCTGTTCAGTGTCTTACACCCAGAGAACGTATAAAAACATCACTCCAAAAAAAAAGCGTCTTTTTAATTTAACTCGTCGTAGGAAGGCCTCTTTATACGTTTCCTAGAAAAATAAATGCCTATTGTGCTTAATGCATTGATAATTTAAGGTTATGAAATATACGGTAAAATTGATTTTTGTGTTTGGGATTACCTGCCGATAAAAATTGTTGATAAAATATGCCTGGAAACCTGGCAGAGTATAATGGTCTATATGCTAGCCGCGCTGGCTATGTGACGAATATAAGGTTGCCACGATTGCGTGTAAATGAAAGCACGCCATCGAAAGACCAGCATGAAAAATAACAATTGCAGAAATTCTACACCGTCGGTACAATCTCCACTTCGAAAACCAAGAGAAACTCGGTGCTATATAAATAAATCCTTCTCTCTCAGAAAGTAGCAGCAGTGAATGAAGAATAGGCAATATCATTCCCATTTTGAGCTGTCACTCGTTTGACGATATGCGCAGCTGGCTACTAAGTGCGAACAAAGGACACATCAGTTCAAACCTTCACATGTAGTAAACAACACGAACGAGCTGAAATACAGAGAAATGCAAAAGGCTGCGGCTGTTTTAAGTTCTAAGGAAACAAAGACAACATGGTAGCGGAGAGAGGAAATAAAGCCGGATTCTTGGCCTATCTACCTAATGAGTACGTACCATAGTTAAGTTTCATCATCGAAATTGCGTCAGATATGAAGGAACGTTACAAAAATTATAACTCTCACTGAAGGTTTGCCCATGATTTCGCTTGCATCCTTCCCATTGTTGCTCCTCTCAACACGAATGGCACCTACCTACTATGGTTAGTTGTTGTTGTTTTCGTTTGTTTGGTTGTTTCTAACAACAAGGGCGAAGCAATTTTATTTTTATTCAGATCGCTTAAAAAGGTACAAGATTATCAACATTTATTCTTCAATAAAAACCTAAATTTGACAGAAACATAGTTCAGAGCATCGAACTCCTTCATTTTGATTGTGAATATACTAAAGATATCCCTCTACTACCTTCTCTTTAATTTTACAATTTTTGTTATTTTATTTTTACTGCCGCCCGATTCACGGTCCATCAGACAGAGTGGGTTGCGCATTTCAGTAAGGAACAACCAACCAACATACCTCAATGGCTTTGTTCGGGACGTTAAAATGAGGCAATGCGAACATCCGTCACCTCTGCATACATGCGTCTGTCGAAGAAGAAGAAGAAGAGCTGGAAATAGGGACGGAGCTTTTGCCTTGAAAGGGACTAACGACAACGGGAAAATCATGGTCGACGTGAACCGAGCCGTGCGAGTCCTCGGCTGCAACCTGCTGAAGGGTCTGTTCTCCCGCTGCGACACTGGCGAGAACGTGCTGGTGTCGCCGTATGCCGCCATGGTGACACTGTCGCTGCTTACCGCGGGGGCGCAGGAAGAAACCGAGCAGGAGCTCGCCGAAGCTCTACAGGTACTACGCAATAAGCCACAGTAACTGCCTTTCATGGCGTGCACGATAAATACGAATATACCAGCTTGTTCACAGGAACGCGTGCCAAAAAAAAAAAAAAAAAAAACGCCCGAGCACTCCGTACACTTGGTTAACCAGCGAAGCTGAAACGTGCGGTCCCGGTGTTTAGCAGCGGGTTAATCCCGACGCTCTATTGAATAGTTTCTCAATTATTGGTTGCATGTTTGTGTTTCTAGTGCATGGAACGCAAGCGCCAATGGCGGGCGGGTGCTGCTAACCACGACGCCAAGCTAACTCGAGATATCGAACGCATGCGACAACGGCGAGCTGAGGAGGCGGCGTTGCTGGCAGAGCAGCAACGACGTCACTAACGGCGCTGCCAATGGCCCGCGCGCTTGGATGCGACGTAGAGAACGACGTAACTGACGGCGCAGCCAATGGAGACCTTTATCGAAACATGTGGCGCACGGTTTTTCGTTTCGCCTAGCCATATACAGCTTTCAATGTAAAAGTTGACAGCCGGTTTGAAACGCACCCGCACGTAACGGAAAATGCGAGAAACGATTCGCCCAGCGCAAATATTTAGAGTACAGTCGCGATCAATTTGAAGGTGATCGCTTGAGCGGCGATCGAAACAAGCAGCAAGCGCCACGTTACGTCACCACCTTCCGTGGCGAGCGAAACATTGGAGTAGCTTCCCTCTCTCTCTTTTCGCTGTTCCTTGAGAAGGTGTCACTCCCTTCTAGAAAGTGGTAGCTTTTCGTTGTTTTTTTACGCGTCAACAAACAGGCAGCGTTGACACCGCACGTTCCGCATTCTTCTGTTACTGTGGGAGTGGACGTGCGAGGGAAACAAACACCAGAAAACGGTGGCGAGTTAGTCATGGGGGTGACGGTTGTAGCCCGGAAGAGCCTACGAAGGGAAGAAGGCCGCGCAATCTCTATCTTCGCAGTTCCGAAATCTGCCGCTATGCAGCTTGAAAGGCCCGCCGGTCGATGCTCCCACGATCACCTTCTAATTGATCGCGACTGTACAGGTATGCGTCAAATATAATTGGATAGGTAGCACAGAATATGTTCGAAACATCGGCAAAACTGATTATCACCAATTAAAGCAGTGCCGTATTATCAGTATCGTTGGTTATAGCCGTTCTGGTGCTCTTCTGTGATAGTGATAATATACCTCAATGAACATAACAATCCCGATATCCTCAATCACCAAGTCCCTATCCCCATTGAACAAAGCACCTCACATACGTATAATAGGCCCCTTAAAATTGCCAGAATCAGCTGAAAATTTTCACTGTCTATTGACCCTTTTCGCGGAGCAGTTTGCTTTAGAGAAACGAGATGGCACTCATGGCGGCGCGCCATATCTCTCCTCAGCGAGAGCGCACGAATACGAAACCATTACCGCTTCTATCTTGCTTCTGTGCGATCAGCTGTCGGAAAGGCAACTGAGTTTTCGCTAACACACTGTGCTCCAATCATGCTAGATTGAATCATGTGGATTGAAGACGTGTGCAGTAGTTGGCTGCAAAAATAGTGGCTGGCATGTTAAGGAATAGAATGAATCTGTGTGGCCAAGTTCGCGGACCGCTGCTGCAACTGTCCGAACGTGTTACCGGCACTTCGTGATGTAAGGCTTTCCTTGAGGATACATAAATTTGCTCATCCGCCAGCCTTGTATCGCTAACCTTCAAAGAAAGGGCTTCATCCCCAGAACGTCGGCAAGAGTGAGTACCACTCGTTAAACAATGACAAAGGGAGTAGCGCCGCTTTCTGTCATAGTAAGTTTCGCGCACGTTATATATACACATCTGTCCCAAATGGCAGGAAAACTTACGCCCACTCTATCGCGGACGTATCAAGAATAACTGAATGCGCGCATTCTTAAATATATGCGCACTGTATATGCACAATAAATGACGGACTACACCTATGGCGCACGAATGGTCGAAACTGAATGTTTCGTGACGGTCCACAAGAGTAAGCGACTTACTAGCTGTAATATATATTTGCTACAAAGTATTAGAATGTACAAAACAGCTACGTTTCAAGCATTGTGCGCAGCAAGAACAAATCTATCGGAACTGAACCCATCCGCGAGCGATTAGGCAGAAAATAATCAGATAGTGGCCGCACCGATCGAGGAACTTCGCTGAGTCAAAAACTGACAAGCCACTGCTCCAAAATATTTGCTGAACAAAGAACAAAGAGCAAAACACACTAATCCTGACTGAATGCATAATCGGACAGCTTGGATAGCTTGGAATACATATTTAGCCCCGCTTTTAGAACAAGCACCATATACGCTGCTTGCGCCGTTTGGACCTACAGCTTAATCAGCTCCGAAGGCGCTTTTGCATGTTCTCTGAAGCTGTGATCAAAGCTTCGTGTCGTCCACCTAGTCACCGTCTACGATATCTCCGAAAACAGAGGTTTTCCAAGCCGCGCCGGCGTCGTACACTTCCATTGTAAACAAGGAGGCAACGGAGGCAGTCGAGGCAAGCAATGGAAGCGTCACCACGTGATCAAACATGGCAGCGCCCACGGGATCGCCGCGAAAAGGGTCAATATCGCGATAGTAAGTCCAAAAGTGCTCATAGTAGGTGACTTGTAGTAGGTGACTTATAGTAGGTGACAAATGCTTAGCGTATACACCAAGTTGCGGTGTCACTCACCCCGCACTATGGCGTAGAAGGAAAGGCAACGTCCAAGCTTTAGCTATGAGTTATTCTTTATTAATTGCTGAGCCCCGTGCTGCATCTTTGCTTCTCATCCGCAGCGCGCAAAACAGCGTGTTCTTTAGAGTATCGATTCATGATGGTCTTCGTCCTCAGTGCCTTCGTCAAAGCCCCAGCTTTACGCAAAAAGAAAGACTGATGGGCTAGTTGGTGCGGCATCGGGTACAGCGTAACGCGAACGGTGCACGCCTTTGTTCATTCACACACAATTGCTGTCCAAGAGCGCTAATCAGCTGACTAGGGAAATCGTAGAAGCCGTTGCGATTAACAAAAGAAGCGATAATTGCGTCAGTTGCCCGCCTGCATCTTTGTGAGAAAAATAAATCGCGTTTCTTGTCCGACAGAAGCCTGTGACAGGCGGATTGCCGGGTCGTTCCGTTTGTGCCCTTATTCCTGTTCTTTTGTTGTGCCATTACATGTATCGCTGGTGTCGGGAAGCAGAGCAGCAGCTCATTAGTGAACACTGTGGAGACATCCGTCGCATTTTAACTTAGGCGCGCCCGTCGTCAGTGCTTGCTTGCGGTGCACAATAGCATGTTCCCAGAAAGCTGCTTCGCTGTGACAGGCCCGAACTTTTCCTTGTTCTTTTTCTCTCGAACAATGTTAACACTTTGTCGAAGGAGAACAAGCGGCGCCGAATGACGAGAACAAGGACGTAGAGTTACAGGACGTATGCGTCATTAGTCCGTCTTCTTCTTCTTTCTGGGGTTTTACGTGCCAAAACCAGTTCTGATTATGAGGCACGCCGTAGAGGAGGGCTCCGGATTAATTTTGACCACCTGGGGTTCTTTAGCGTGCACTACAACGCAAGCACACGGGCGTTTTTACACGAAAGTGTTTTATGCCGGGGTCCACCAAGACTTCACTGACATATTTCCGTCACGGAAATACGTCATAGAACATAATACAAAGAAAGAAAAAGTTCCACAAACATGCAAAATTTGGAAATTGAACCCACGACCTCTCGGTCCGCGACGATAGATCGCCGAGCGTTTAACCCATTGCGCCACAAACGCATTTGCAGAGAGCTACACAGACGCGCCTTATATATCTAACACTCCTCCGTGTACCCGCGCTCTTGCTCGGGGCGGTGCCGCCGCCTACGAGCAGAAAAGAGAAGTACTGCATTATGACACTAACGCGCACCGACAGTGAACGCTTCGGTGGTCTCAGCACTACGACGTCTCGATGCCAGCATTCGAAGGGACGCTGGCATCAAGAAGCACTACCAACGCCACCTAGGTGGCGTTCACCGTACTCAGCACAGCGGAGCGTGGCCTCCGCAATTAGCTCTGAAAATGTTTCTGAAGTTGATCGCGGAGGCTGCAATTACGACGCGCTGTACGCGCTGATTTGACTCGGTGACGATTCAGTTACGTGCTTTGTCTTGCGCGTTGTATTAGTGTGTCAGTTACGTGCTTCGTCTTTCGCGTTGTGCTAGCGTGTGCAGCGTAGTGCAGCTTCCATATGCACGACGGTTGCTCGTGGTCATCGACGTTGGTAGTCGTGATGGAGGAGACGTGCCACCAGGCGTCAGCATGGGTGCATCAACGCCTAAGGGCGCTTTAGCCACAAAACACCAATAGACATTATATATCAATGTGCAATAAACATTACACTACTTCTGTGAAGACACGTTTCACTTTCGTGTTCTATACCGATTCCTATATAAGAGGGATCAACCACATTTTTTTTTGCATTTCGCCTCCATCGAAATGCGGCCGCCGGGGCCGGGATTCGATCCCGCGACCTCGTGCTCAGCAGCGCAACGCCTTAGCTGACTGAGCCACCCCGGCGGGTATTAGTCCGTCGTGCACCCTTTTCCTCTGCGTTCCTGTCCTCGTCGTTCAGCGACGCTTATTTCCCTTGGGCATGAACGACCAACTAGCCCAAAACAAGATTCTGCTTGCGCAAACATTGAATACAGCACCGACGGCAAGAAATATTGTCCCTACATTGTCACTCGGATCAGCGCTCCGAAATCTCGCCTCATGTGGCTGAACCCGTTTCACGCAGGTGCGTCTGCCCCTGATACACGCCGCCATGCGCCGAACCATCCTGTTCCCCACAGGCGGGGGCCCCACGGCGGAGCAAGATAAGATGTTCTTCCGCATGGCCAACAGGTGGGTGGATTGCCTCCAGTCTTGATTATCTCGGTAGCCGCCCCGCAGCAAGAGATTTCTTGCAAAACAAGCGCATGTTCGTGCGTTCGCGAAACATAAATTCACCGATAACATGGCCATGCGCCAAGAGTATGGGGCCCTAAACGTGAAGCACCTTAAGTACAAACAAATGGGCGCTCTTGAAGACAAAATAACTGACACTGAGCACCAGTAAAATTTTTCCTCGGAAGGTGAGGACGTACGAATAGCATCGCCCGCTATGAGAGAGATAAGTAGCTTCATACTGCGCGTTGCTGGGCTACTTATCTGTTCCATGTCGCCAAGAACCAAAGCAGCATGCACTTTTCTCGACGGCAAAAGGAGACATATGGAACAGCCGTTGCACTGTGTCTGCTTTGTTACTTGCCAATATATGGACATCGTAGCTAAAGCCGAAGTCTCAGTACTTTCCCGCAATGCGCGCAAATGGCAAACGTAATTGAATTTATTGTCGGGTTTTACGTGCCAACACCACCATATGATTATGAGGCACGCCGCAATGGGTCCCCAGAATAATTTGGACCACCTGGGGTTCTTTCTTTTTTTTTCTGGGGTTTTAGGTGCCAAAACCAGTTCTGATTATGAGGCACGCCGTAGTGAACGGCTCCGGGTTAATTTTGACCACCTGCGGTTCTTTAACGTGCACTACAACGCAAACACACGGGCGTTTTTGCATTTCGCCTCCATCGAAATGCGGCCGCCGCGGCCGGGATTCGATCCCGCGATCTCGTGCTCAGCAGCGCAACGCCTTAGCTGACTAAGCCACCGCGGCGGGTGGCTTTAACGTGCGCCTAAATCTAAGTACAAGGGTGTCTTCTGCATATCACCTCCATCGAAATGCGGCCGACGAAGCCGGGATCCAATCCCGCCGACTTCGTGAATTAGCCGCCCACCACGGACGGCAAACGTCGCCTGCTTGCTTAGCACGACTGGACAAGCGCTCACTATAACGCACGTCGGCAATGAATTCAAGAGAGTGGATTCAGATGACGGCCGGATTTGCAGTGTTGCAAGTACACATGCACTATATTCCTGCGATCTGCATTCACGTCAATTGTAAGGCCAGCAGATAGAGGGAATTTCGATTGTGGGTCTGTGAGAAACGGGAGTCACGGCAGCTGCATCGGGAACTTCGCTATACTGGTGATAAAAGTTAGCGCTGCCGTATGTTATTAAGCCACTGCGAGTACGTATAAATTTTTACAGCGAAGCTGTTAGCCTCTATAGTCGGGTACAACTCTAGAAGGCAGTGGTATTTGCCGCCTCAAAGGTTCACGAGTCTCCACCAATGGGCATGCACCTTAGACTGACGTCATGAGCCGAACGGCCATGACGTGTCAGAGGCGCGTCAGCGCGTCTGTGGGACAATTTATTTAGTCGCGAAGGCAATCGGCTGCGGCGCGTCGGTCATCTGGGCGGGGCCTCTCCTGTCTTCTTAAGTTGTACCAGACTGTATAGTTGGCCGAGATTTTTTTCGGCGTCATCCTCATGGGGGGAAAAAATGCCTTCGGCGATGAAGAAAATAAAACATTAAGCGATTGAAGCGAAAAGTGCGCACATTCTTTGATACGCAATTTTCGCTTCGATTGATGATAAGGCGCTCCTGATAACAATGCGAAGCACGCAGTTCTGCCCGCATGCGCTTACCTGTAGAGATCACTGTTGAACAAGCTGCCACTGCGAGGGCAGCTTGTGACGTGGGGAGTGACGTCACTAGCCAGTCGTATATAAAAGAACCAGCCTAGCAACTGATTTCATTGTTATTGTAGCACCGCTATGAGTAGGCAACGCAATTAGTTCGGACTCCCGTCGCGTGAATCGTGAATACGAGGAGCGGCAAAGGGAAACGATACGACCGATACGACCACGATACGACGATACGAGCGATACGACCAGCGGTGGCGTGCTACGGCTGGTCGAATGTGGAATTCCAGCAAAGGGAAAGTCCGCACGTCCACATTCTCGTTTAGCTGAATAATGCACCGGAGGAGGCGGAATTGAGCAATTAGGCATCGCATACCCCCCCCCCCCCCCCCCTCAGCAGTTGTAGTGGTGGTTTTCAACAGCTTCGCTGGCCCTCAACGTTGGCCGGGCTGTGATGGCGAGGCAATTTTCTCCTTCGAGTTCCTTTTCTCCTTAAACTTATGCCATTATTGCGTATAGGAGCTGGGACATAAAATACCATTTCAGAGAAGCGTTAAATAGGAAAGCCTTCTAGCAAATTGGCTTCATCTGGTGCTTCATCGATATTATTACTTGTATCGTTTATATGATGGTGCCGTCGCTTCCAAGATAAAGTGCGGAGGGATCACAAGAACTAGCGTTATTTGCACATCGCCTCTATCTTGAATGCGCTACGACAATGCCCGTCTCTTAAGTGAAGTTACGCTACGCCACGCCAAAGTGAATGTATATCCGGACGTGATCGATCGGAAACACAGCCCAGGGACATCCTTCTGTGCTGATAGCTTCCTAATAAGCTTTCTCTCTGGCATGTAGCAGAGTTCAACGCTGTGTTCCACTTCACCTATGGGCACGAGGTTTTCGCCGCCTCACCGCTCAGTATTACCGGACCTGAATAAACGACATGAAACTTACGCCAACTTCAGATGTCGAAAAGTTCATAACTCCACATTTCGCCTGTAAGCGCGCCAAACAAAAAAAAATGATGCCGCCGACGTCGGTTCACACTTTGGCGAGCCAGCGCTCAAGCCCGTCTTGGGAAAAACAAGGGCGGAACTGCGTCCCTGTGTATGTACCTCTTTTCAATCTCATCCTTTATTTACCTCACATGTTTAGTGACCTCACATGTTTACCAGCAAACTGTTTAGTAATTCTCAGTAGCTTAATTTCCCCTTAGCTAATTTTTCATGCCATACGCTTTTGCGTAGGATGAGAACACTTTTACTCAGCTTCGCACGAACGTGCTTCGCAAAGAGTTATCTATAAGGCACGATCTATGTGAAGCGTGAAGAGGCGTAAGCTTTTGTTGACAGGGTAATAAAATGGATCCGTCAGAACATGAAGGAAACTACGCTTGCAAAAGTTTCACTGTATGACAAAGTTACACTTCTCCGTTGTCACCACCCCAACACAACAGAGCAGCCTCTAAGTTTGGCCATTTATCTGTCCAACTTAGTGGCACCTTCCTTTTGATAAGTGAGGCTGCTAAGTCCATCCATGCAGTGTAGGCTCAAGTTCGTTTCTTCAGCGATCGCTGTCTAAATACTCATCCATTACAAAGCGCTTACCAAATCCGCAAAATTTAAACTATTAGCTGAAATCTGCGAGCATGTTGGAATCCCATCAGGTTGGACCAGAACATTATGAAAAAAATTTTTGACAGCTCTTCCACTATGCGAAAATGGAAGACCAGCGAAGCTGTTGGTTTTGATTTATTGCATCTTAATATTTTTTTTAATTGGGGTTATGTTAAATGGTTGAAAAGACACCACACATATGCATGAGCCACACGTGATTTCTTTCTTTCCTTCCTTCTTTTTTTCTTCCCGGCCTTCTTTCTTTTTCTTTCTTTCTTGTCCCTAGCTCGTACCCGCATTAATCCTTTCGGCCGTGAATTTTCTCCTTTAGGCAGATGTTTTTTCACTTGACATATTTAATGTGAAAAAGCTCTCACAAGCACGATACAAAAAGAAAATGTTTATTTTCCAATTTTTAGTGAAGTTACGTACAGATATGGTGTCAAATGACGCCAAAAGGGTTCAAAGGTTCTAAATCAACAGGTGATGATTTTTTTAGGAAACGTACAGCTTTCTTATATTTTATGTTGCAGGGGTGAAAAAGTGGGTTTTTATTACTTTCGAACGTTATGCTGGCTCTTGCAATGTTCAGACAAGAAAATATAACTGTAAGAAATAAAAATAAGCTTATCCCAGGTGACCTACTGTCCTCTGTCGCAGTTCGCACTCATTTTTTGATATCCGTAGGCAAAGCTTCTCGAAGCGGTCCCCAATTTATTTTTCGTCTAGCGCACAGGTTGGGCACTCGAGTTCAATTAGTCTTCTTGCTTTTCATTGATGATTATTCTACATGCTCCTGAATTTCATGTGGAGTTAATTTTATCACTTTTTCAGCTAAATAACAGTCCCGAACGAGTAAATATGCCGAAAAGCAACGAAAATGCCCACTACGCTTTTAGAAAACGCATCGGGACACATATGGAAAAAAACGAATTGACTACCCGCAATCTCAATTTTACAACCACTGAGCCCTGGTGGCGTCAAATTCGCACACGGCAAAATGAGCTATTATACGAGTCGTCAAAATTATATTGCTCATATTTTTGTTATTGAGCTTCTATTCAAGATATTTTTATTGTACAATAAAATTATGAAGGCAGATGCACAAATTATTTGGCACTGATGACGTCCTAAAGTGAAACGAAGAGTGTTACTGCTGCTATTGTTTTTCTGAGTTTGATTTTACCTCAGAAAAATTGTTATCTTGTTCCATTCGACTTACAATTCTGGCAATTCCCTCAGGACTATGCTGGCTTCACACAGAAAGTTTAACTTTTTCTATTTATATTGCTACATGTGGAAAGACACAGACGAAAGAGGCTATTTACACGCTATTTACATTGGAGCCGACACTCGCTCGCGCCAAAAGCCCAGACACACTTCATCGTCTTTCTTATGGCGGCTCGTCTCTTGAGCATCTCTCGATGATATCGTAATAATACCCTCCGGAGGCAAAAGCGCCGTCACAGAGCTGTTAAATATCCAAGGCGCCTGGTGAGTTGTAGGGCTTGAGTCGGGCGACGTGGACAATGTCACTGGTTGTCACAGCGGAGGACGTAGTGGGCGTGGCTAGAACGACTTCATCGGTGACATCGGTCACTTGGCGGAGCACGCGATATGGGCCTGTGTAACAGGAGAGCAGTTTTTCACAAAGGCCAACTTTACGCGATGGTGACCAAAGGGACATGAGGGTGCCGGGCGCAAAATGGACATCACGGTGACGGAGGTCGTAGCGTTGCTTCCGTTTGTCTTGAGACACTTGCAGACGAGCGCGCGCAAGTTTACGAGCATGGTCAGCACGGGCGATTGCATCACGGGCATAATCGCTAGTTGAAGCTGTGGTGGATGGAAGCACAGTGTGTAGTGGTAGCGTCGGCTCTCGGCCATACAAGAGGTAAAACGGGGAAAAGCCAGCAGTTTGGAGACGGGAACAGTTGTGCGCAAAGGTAATGTAAGGTAGAGCCAGGTCCCAGTCACGGTGGTCGGTTGAAACGTATTTCGATAGCATGTCTGTAAGGGTGCGGTTCAAACGCTGAGTGAGGCCGTTCGTTTGTGGCTGGTAGGAGGTGGTAAATTTATGCTGTATTGAGCAGGCACGCATTATGACGTCAATGACTTTGGACAAAAACGTACGGCCACGGTCTGTGAGCAATTGACGCGGCGCACCATGCATCAAAATGATATCGTGTAGTAGGAAGTCCGCAACATCAGTTGCGCAACTGTCCGGAAGAGCGCGTGTTATGGCGTAGCGGGTCGTGTAGTCCGCAGCGACGGCAACCCATTTGTTTCCTGATATAGATTCGGGAAATGGGCCGGGAAGGTCTAAGCCGTTGCACATGCGGTCTCGTCAACGGGAGGCATCGTGACAAGCTCGATGTACCGACCACTTCGGAGTTCCGTGGCGAGGACGGGGATCGCTAACCTCCACCAGAATGTTACGAGTGACAAGACACAGACTTCATCGTCTTTCTCGCGGCGGCTCGTCTCTTGAGCATCTGTTGATGATATCGTAATATTATTATTTAATGAATTGTGTGGGACGTTTTCTGCAATGGCGTCAATTGATATCACCAGGGCCGACAGGGTTAAGGCGAAAGCCTTATATGTCTCATCGTTCAGTCGACCTTCAACGTCCTTACGCGAAAACCGTGTCGTGGAAGCGAAATCGTACACTTACTACTTACTTACTTACTTCAGTATTTACTTACTACACCGACCCGACATCGTGTCTGACCTATATGCAAAGGCTCACGTAGCAATTCTGATGGTGTGCAGGTCCCCTTCGTCATCTTCTTCTGTGAGTAGGCAAGCAATGCTCACGCAACAATTCTGATGGTGCGTGGGTCAAGCGAGCAAGGAAACCAAGCAATTTTTTTACAATCCCGAAGTTTAAAAATGCCGCCATCCCGACGTTTTCATATGACGCCACAAGGTGGCGCGACGCGTCTGAAATTGTTGATGCACTTCCGCTTGTTGCCGGACGCGATGTACTGGAACCTAGATGACGGTTTCACTCTAAAAAACGACATATGCAGACTAGAAAGAAATTTAACGCCTTGGCTCCCGCGAGGTTAATTGATAACGCGATTAAAAAAGTGACTGCAAAGTCGGCCACAAAATTTTACGGACAACGGTATCTAGCAAGACGTTGAATTTCCGAGCAGCCTGTAACAGTAGCCAGTAAAGCCGTACATCACAATGTTGTTCGCATATACAAGTAGAGGATGGAAATGCCAATACCAGGCTGTGTTGTGAGGCTGCGGAGATATTCCGCTTTTGCTCAGATCCCGTGATCCGTAAACTTTTCTGGACAACTGTACGTTGCATAGCGCGACCGAAACGCCTGGCGTATAGTGTTGGAATATTACTATCGTTTCGGTTCAGTGTCCACTGAAGCTTTATGTCTAGCGACTCTAAATAATGACGCATGGCTTTATTTTCTTTCTTTAACAAAACACGCCTGTCGTCCTGGTTGTTATAATGACTTGAAGAAACCAATGCTAAATAGGCGCGTTCGATCCCAGTCAAAAAATCCGCCAAAGCTATCTTGTTGGACATGTAAAATTGTTAAAGATCAGTCAGGAGTTTCTACTCGCACTCTGCCAATACCATCAACATTCTTAACGGCCATTCAAGAATTTATATTGGCACATTTCCAACACCAATGGGATTCTTGACGTTCGTTCAAGAACTTCTACGGACACCTAGACATGACACGTGTTGCTCCTTGACGTCATTTTAGCACTGCTACGGCCGCTATCTCATGTGTTTATAAAGCGCCCCTCACCAGGTTTGGGCATTGAAAGCAGACGAGCGTGGTGCGTAGATAACGCGCTGACAATCGTGTATGCAAAGTATCAAACTGCTGCATGGAGCAAAGACAGCTGAAGTTTCAAAGGAATTCTCGTGCACCATTCCTCTCGAGGCAGCCCAGTTCAATGATTTCTCGAAATAATGTCACACGCGTAAACGCCTCTGTCAGACGCACTGCCAAAAACGTCATAAACCATGCCACGCGAATTCGATAAATCATCCAACGCAGAACGCGCAAAGCCGCCGCAGTAAATGCACCGCGCAGCAAGAAAGGGAGAAAAAAAATTACACCATCTTCCCGTAGGGGAACCCTGAGTAGTATGCGAAGCAGCCATGGGGTCGACTCAAGCTAGTTTTATCAGCTGTATAAACTTGGACATGCAGCAGCACCAGCAACGCGCAGAACTGTTGTCGACGCCGTCGGCGTTTTGCCCGCGTTCGCACCGAACGCGCGCGGCGTTGGTGACTGTTGCCGGTGCCTCTGGGGCGCCTACCGTCGCGCCTCTAACCTAAGCTGCTTCGCATTATCGGGCACGGGGCCGCAGGTGTTGCCATTCGTTGCGCAATCCGGAGAGGAGAGAGCGTCTGAGAGGAGAGGAGGGATGCTGAGAGGAGAGGAGATGAGGAGAATGAGAGGACGAAGTGAACGATGATGAGCGGGCGAAGCACCGCTCATCATTCGGGCAAAACGCCGGAAGCGTTCTCCGGAAGCGGAAGTTGAACCGGAAGTGAAAGCGGAACCGGAAGTGGAAACGGAAGCGGAATCGGAAGCGGAAGCCGGCTTCCGGAAGTGGACGCCGCACGGCGGAAGGAGGGAGGGACACAGCCCCGACCATAAGCTGCTTCGCATCTAAAAATTAGGGACAGCTTCACACTAGTGGTGCGAAGACTGGGCAAACAGCGAAGCTGGCGACGCCACCTAGCTTTATCTCGATTCGGCCAAGTTTTAGCGAGGGTATGCTGTGATACTCGGCCACGTTTTGCGCAAGATTACCCCGGAATCATCGACAGCCCAAGGAGCAACGAACACTCGGTCATTAAAATATCTGGACGCTTCTGGACGGTGAAACGCTTTTGTTCGGTTTCGCGGGCTCGTAACTCCGGATCATCTGCGAATCGCCTACGTTTCGCCTCCCCTTCGGCGGCGCGATACTCGGGATCGGACAGAAGTCGTCTCGCTCGCTCTCGTGTAGCGGTGCGGCGGCTTTCGCACCGCGCTTCCTCTTCTTCAGGAGTGACGCTCTTCTTCGGCCGCCCCATCTTCACGGCGATGTGCTAGGCGCGGAGATAGCGAGGCTTTCGTGTCGCCACGGCGGCGACGCGGAGCTATGCATCCCGTGGGTCGGTGAAGCGACGTCACCATGGCTTAGCTCCGCCTCTGCGCAGCCGCAGCAACCACTCCGCACGGTGCAGTGACGCCATGGCTCGGCAACGCTAAGGCGAAGCGATGCGGCGCGCGCGGTGACGTCACGGTTCACGCAGCTGTGGCGAAGCTCGTCGCTGTCGGCGCAGCTGGGTCGAAGCGTTGCTAGGCGACGCATGGTGACGTAATCGCCAGGCGGAGGTTTTGCGGCATACACTCGACGGACCATCCTCGAGCTTGAAGGCCCCTCGCCTTCGCTCAGGAGGTCCGCGAGCCGCGACCAGCACGACAAATAACCAGTGGCGCAAGGAACAGAACCGACTTTACGACGTAACGAAGCACTCAAACAATCACCGCAGTCTCACGGCCGACAGTAAAAAGCCCAAGGAGACGCGGCAAGAAACGGAATAGCGAGGCAAACAAGTGTACTGGCAAAGGGGCGATAAAATAGCGGCTTTAGCAGACAATCAATTGCCGCAATCTTGCGACCAATAACAGAACACGCAAGGCGAAAAGCAAGCGCCGAACCGGCCTGGCAAACATGGCTATTCGCAAATGTGGAAAGCAATGCCTTCGTCTTCACAGACACTACGCAACCGCGAACTCCAGGGACCGCCTGCCCTTGTTGTATTGGTTACCATGTTCCAGACGGGCAAGGTCCAAGCTTTCCCTGGCTTCCTTCAGAGTGTGCGTTAGGCGGCTGTAAAGATTATGTGTGAATGTAGAGTAACTGCAAGTTGGTAATTCAGAGCCACTGTTGAAAGCATGCTCAATAGGAAACCGGAGCTCGCGACCGAGGAGAATAGCTGCCGGTGTAAACCCTGTCGACCAGTTTAACATGGTCCTTGTGGCGAAGGCCATCTCCTGAATACGAACGTCCCAGTCCTTGTGCCGCTCTGTGAAAGCCACCACCATTGTCGTAAGGTTTCTGTTGACGCGCTCTGTGATGTTGGCTTGAGGGTGGTAGGATCTCGTCCTTTTGTCCTGCACGCCAAGAGCTTTGCAGGTGTCAACGAATATGCTGCCTACGAAATATGTGTCATTTTCTGTGATAAGCTGCGCTGGTAAACCGAAACGGGTAAATGCTTCGAACAGCTTATCCCAGATTATCTTAGAATCCAGCCTGCGCAGCGGGTACAGTTCTACCTATTTCGAGAAATGGTCAGCGGCTACTAACAAGTACCGATTCCCTTTAGCTGATCTGGGGTACGGCCCCCTTACATCGCAGGTCACAATTTCCCATGAGTATCAGCTCTCCACTGGTTGCATGAAGCCCAGTGGCTTGCCTCCCCTCGGCTTCAAAGTCTGGCAAAGTCTGGCATGGGCGATGCGACTCAACTTCTCAAATGTTTTCGTGCCGTCGCTATGACCGGCGAGGCGTGCATCATGAGAGTACTCTAGAAAAGGCTTGCGCGGGTTCTTAGGCACAACGACATGGAATGGGGACTCACCGCAATCCGCATCGACAGCGGGTATATAACGCAAGAACAGGCCATCGCCTGCTTGCAAGTAGCAGTCGTAGTTGCCGCTCCCAGCAGAGTTGGCGCTTCCCAGAGCCTTGCGTATTAGGTTGCAGTGGTCGTTGCTTAACTGAGCGTCAAGCAGCTGCTGGCAGGCGACCAGTGTTTCCCAGGCGTCTACAGGCGCTGTCATGTCAGGACCTCGGATGCCGGCTCGCCATCCCCGGATAGTGCATGGTGCTCGCGACAGGGCGTCGGCTACTTTGTTGAAGGTGCCTTTCTTGTAGTCCACTCTGTAAGTATACTTCTGAAGAGCCAGAGCCCAGCGGGCTAAACGTCCGGCTGGGTTTTGCAACTTTGACAGCCACGTCAGCGCCCGCCTAGCTCAGTCGGTAGAGCATGAGACTCTTAGGCCCGGATTCAGAAATGCTCCTAACCTTACACCACTTCCCTACCTTCCGCAAGGAGTCCTTCATGTTACCTAAACATTAGGCGCCCTCAGGCTAAGTACCAGTTTGACCTTGGTTGAGCTTGAAGGTCATATTTACGGAACCAGGCGTGTCCTGGGTTTGTACATGGAGTAGTATAGATATATCGCCCTAAAACGTCGGCGTCTCACGCATTGGCGGCACGGTAATGATCCCCAGGTGGTAGAAATTATAGCAGAGTCTCCCACTATGGCGTGCCTCATAATCAAATAGGAATTTTCCCACGCAAAACCCCAAAATTTATGAACGTTATAATTATTATTTTTCTGCCAAATGCCGACGCAGAGTGCTGGTGGGCTCGGCGCTGTCGCTGAACGACTCCTACTGTAAGATCGGCAGTCGCGTCTACGGCACGACCGTCGAGGAAGCGGACTTCACCGACGATGCCGCCGGCGAACGCCGCAGGGTCAACGAGTGGGCGAAGAACAACGCGGGCATCACCGGGGACCTGCTGGGCGACGCGTGCACCTTGGCCGCCGACACGGGAATTGTTCTGCTCAGCGCCGCAGCCGTGCGAGTTGCCTCGTGGCGGCAGCCTGTCACTGCCAAGGTTTGTCTGTCCTTACGCTACATGTCACAAGTGCGATGCGCGCTCGCGGGTGTTTTCGTCACAAAGGCATTCAGCGTACACGGACGCCACTCGAGGGAGTCGCTATGTACGATTACTCCGTGCTCCACCGATGCGGGTGCCTCGGCACCGAGAAGCAAGCAATACACCTCCACAGTTACGATGCAAGTAAAAAAAAAGTTCGCAGTTTCGCCCGAAAGGCGAAGCATCGATTGCGATAGCAAATTAGTAGAGAGCTAGTAAGGACAGTAGTTGCATCGGCTGTATAAACTTGGACACATTCGCTTACTAACTGAATTAACCAGCATGGTGTGAGCGCGCACAAGCAAATATGAATAGATCAGACCCGATGACCGCACAAAACCGCTATCAAAACGCTGGCGTCGGCAAGCACGCCAGCGTCAGCGAGCGAAGGTTCGTGCGGTCTATCGCTTCAACGGAAGCGGCGAAAGCACAGCGCATACCACGGCTGCTGGATAAAAAAAAAGGTAGAAAAAGGATAAAAAAGGATTTTAAAAAACTTTTTTTTTCACCAGCGGCCGTGCGCATACAAAGTAGGAGCAGTGTTGCAGATCGTTTCAAGATACGGTGCGCGCGACAGGCCGCCGCCGCTCAAAGTACGCAGTTGCTCGTAGTTGCTCGCATAGCAGAAGCCCCTCCCGCGCTGCCTTCCCGCTTTCCTCCTTTCGCCTGCGAGATTCCAGTTCCCCTTGCGCCCGGTCGCAAGATACGCATCTGGCGCCGCAGCACAATGTCGCCGGTTCCGCTTCCGTTTCCACTACCGGTTCCACTTCCGGTTCCGCTTTCACCTCCGGTTCAACTACCGGATTCCGCTTCCGGTTCCGGAAGCCAGCTTCCGGCTTCCGGAGAACGCTTCCGGCGTTTTGCCCGAATGATCCCCCGTTGCTTCGCCCACTCATCGTCATTCACTTCGTCCTCTCATTCTCCTCATCTCCTCTCCTCTCGGCATTCCTCCTCTCCTCTCCGACGCTCCTCTGCTCTCGGGATTGCGCAACGAATGGCAACACCTGCGGCTCCGCGCGCGATAATGCGAAGCAGCTTAGGTTAGAGGCGCGACGGTAGGCGCCCCAGAGGCACCGGCAACAGTCACCAACGCCGCGCGCGTCCGGTGCGAACGCTGGACAAAACGCCGACGGCGTCGACAACAGTTCTGCGCGTTGCTGGTGCTGCTGCATGTCCAAGTTTATACAGCTGATAAAACTACCTTGAGTCGACCCCATGGCTGCTTCGCATACTGCTCAGGGTTCCCCTACGGGAAGACGGTGTAATTTTTTCTTCTACATTGTCGGTGTCGTTACTGTACGTGTAAAAGGGCTTATTTACCGTAAGGTAAGACAGTCTGGCAGCTTAGCGGTACTCAACTCAGCGAGCAGCGGTAAGCGAAACCGTACCAAGCTAGGGCGATGCGTTATGGTGTCTTTCTGTTCGTTACCCAGAAGTCTACACGGTATTTGGAACTAAAGATTCCATTACTGTAATATTGAGTTGACTGTTAATTTATCCAGCACTGCCACGATTATATAATAGCAGCGTGATTATTCTTATATTAGTCATTCTTCATTCACTGCCACAACCAAATATGGTCAAGCGTCTCTACAACGAACGTCTCTAGAACAAATATTCTGTATAACGAAGGAATAATTCTACATCCGTTCTATTGCGAGCTGCGGGGTGCGCGACCTTTACAACGTAGTGACCTGTATAACGAATGATTTCGGAGGTCGCAAGCACTTCGTTATGAAGGCGTTCGAATCGATTTGATAATCGATTTTCTTTTATTTTGTTTATTTTTGCGCACGTGCGTGCAGCTGAGCCCTTTCGGCGAGGTGCAGGCTGCACCGACGCTGGAAACGTGCGCCGTGTACGGCTACGCTTTGCTCGAGGAACTGTCGCTGCAGGCCGTGGAGGTGCCTTTCACGTGCGAGGCCTTCTCGGCCACCGTGCTGCTGCCCACCGGCTCGAAAAGCCTCGAGGATCTCTGTGACAATCTCACCGCCGAGGTATGCTATGAGGCCACACGATGCATACAGGGCACACGAGGGATCGTGATATACATATATAGTCTGCTTTGTCAGTGCAACCTTAGATAGGTTAAGTTATGCTACATTATATTAAGTTAGGTTATGTTAGGCGTCCGCATTTAGCAACGCAGAATTGAACTCTTTGATACCGAGTGTTGCTCAAGACTAGCAAAATGAAACTAAATTATATACGTTTGACCCAGGTTTTAAATCCTTAATGAAATAGCGAGCTATGAGAAACGCCATAACGGGAGGCTGTTGGTGAATGTCTACCACGAAGACTTTTGTTTTTATCTGTGTCCAAATCATGATCCTCAAGCATTCTTGCATTCCGCCCCCGTCGGAATGCGGCCGCCACGGTCCGCAATGAAAACCGTGACCACGAACTCAGCAGCAGAAGACCCCAGGCACTGAGCCTGCGGCGCCGAGTGCTCCGAAGCTAAAAAAAATCACCGCCCCTTCCACTCCGTGAAGATGGTCGAACAGCGAAGCTGTGTTAGTTACAACGAGTCTTACAACATGCAAGTCGCAAGCAGGCTATATCGGAAATCGTTTGTTTTACCATTCTTTCACCTTATTTTCGCTTTTACGTGCTTCGCGTGGTGACCATGCTTTAAAAAAAAACGTACGGCATGCCGCGTCAGGCCGGCTGCAATGGGAGCGAGTGTCCGAGCCGTAGTTGCATTCGCGGCTGCTTGGCTGGCCCGGACGGCGCGACTAGCGGGGGGGATTGGACTCGTCGGCGTCCACGAGCGACGGCGTTCCTAGCGTGTTCTTTACGATTTTGCTACGACGTTCCCAAACAAGAGTCCTTGACCAAAGTTCCTTAAATCCAACCAACGCTAGCGCGCACTCCTCTAACACCCCACTCCTCCGCTGACCTACTTTTTACAGCGAAGCTGTTAAGGGCTCAGTTACGGTGGCTAGAAGGGGGAGGTGGGAGCAACGCAGCCGTCGGAGAGCGCGGCGCGTGTTGCAGTGATTCATGATGCCGAGTGGTGGCGCGCGCGTAGACACTAAGGTGCCTCCGCTGTAGTTTGGCTGCTGCCGGAGCTAGCGAGTGCGCTCGGTTTGCATGCTTCTGTTCGGTTCTTTTAGCTCCACAGCTCATTTCTGTTCGCATTAACGCTGTGCAGTTGTACCTCCTTGTGATGACAATAGTTTTACACGTTGCCATGCCGTTGCCACGCACTGTTTTGTGCCGGGCAGGCTATACAGGCTATGTTTCTGCTAGAAAAGCAGAAGAAAAAAAAAAACATCCATTTTCTCGGTGCCTGATGACGATGAGGCACTTAAAGCGTGGCAGCGGCCCGGGCCCCGTGCGTACAAGGCCTTAGACAGGACTTGGAAGATCTGCGAGCTGCACTTCGAACCCCAGTTGAATCATCTACAGGGTGTCCCAACTATCATGCAAGAAGATTTAAAAATATCCTAATGCCCCGTAGCTGGACAGAACCAAGGCAATGTTGTTTGCCGTCGCTTGTAGATACTCCGATTATTTTTTGCATTCCGCTTAATTGCATAATTACTCTTAATTAATCAACTTCTCGCATATTACAATTAGATGAAAAGTGCCAATATGAAAATTGTAGAACAACTTAATAAACTAGCGCTTTCGAGGGGACCGAGCGCACGGCGGAGAGCAAACGCCACTTCTTTCTTCACGCGAAAAGCCGTGGGGGGACGGGAAGGAGGGGAGGCGACGTTTACCTGCGGCACCAAATGCGTATCTTGTGACCGGGCGCAAGGGGAAGTGGTGACTCAATCTCCCACGCGAAAGGAGGACAGCCGGAAGGCAGCGCGGGAGGAACGGGTTGCGGCTCCTAATCTGCGAGCAACTTGTACATTGCGCGACGCCGGGTGGTCGCGCGCACCGTATCTCGAAAGCGATCTGCAACACGGCTCCTACCTTTGTTTGCGCTGTGCTTTCACCGCTCAGTCTCCGTTGAAGCGATAGACCGCAGGAGCCTTCGCTTGCTGCTGCTGGTGCGCTTGCTCACGCCAGCGTTTTCACAGCGGTTGATGCGGTCACACAAACAACGTGCAGAACTGTTGTCGATGGCGGCGATGTTTTGCCCGCGTTCGCACCAAACGCGCGTGGCGTTGGTGACGTGTTGATGAAGAACGTGCCAACCTTTGCCGTACACCCTATGGCGGTGTACCGTAGCGACCATAAGGCCATGGGCCCTGTGATCATTAAATAAATGAAAACCACCGGATCATATATATTTCTTATTCTTTAATAGGTCAAATAACCAATTACACCATCACATCTTAATAATAATAACTTGAAATACATAATTCCCACCATAGTAAAGCTTCGCTGGCCTTCCATCTCCACCCCAGTGGAAAGGCTGACAGTTTTTTCCAACAGTGTCATTGGTTGGCGCGCCTCACGCTCTCTCCCTCCAACGCGCGTATTGGACGGCGAGACTTACGTCAACCCTCCTCCCCGCTTTGCTTTTCATCTGCACCCTCTCACAGCATTTTCACAGGGGGAACGGGGTCACTCCAACCTTTTCCCCCTGTTGAGCTCTTCTTTTCCTCTCCTCTCTCGCTAGGTCACGTGGCCCCTTTTTAGCGAAGTCCGACGACGGCACAGGGTCTGCATAAACAGCTTCGCTGTAAAAACTAAGAATCCTCCTTCACACTTCACGCGGAATCAAAGCTTGATGCTATCTGCTGGCAGAGAGAAACAACGATTACTTCTGAACAAAAAATGCGAGACTCTTAAGCTTCGCCTCTACTCTTATCGCGTTCTACTCTTAAAGAGTAGAACGCGATAGCATTAAAGGGTCCCGGACTGCTTCTCACGCTTCCCGGCAACAGCAGCTTATGCAACCGTACTCTTTACTGTGAAACGCTTGCGGCGAACGCTTTGCACGAAGGCGAGCTTTCTGGATCATTTTTATCTTTCCCTCGCACGGCCGGTGCCGCCGCTGCCACGCATACGCGGAGCGAGCGCCATCTGGTGGTGCTGCAAGGAACCTAGCGGGGCAAGCAGCGTGCTCCGCGCTGTGATTAGTAGGCAATTTTCGCTTATGGTCAACGCACGGTTAACGCCCGTGTCGCCGTGCTTTCTGCGTAACGGGGCCCTCAAAGCTCTCACTCTAAAATGGACGAATGGACAGACGATGGTAGTTAATGCATGCATTTGCGTAGCGCACACTTCGGGAGCGACGAGCTCGTGCCTGTCTGGCGACCGTGGTGAGTAATGATTATTTATTCACAAACGCGAGTACTAACCAACACAATGAAAAAAATTACGCAACTGATCATTCGGTTGGCATACGTTAAAGTGAAGTCAAAATTCGCTTCCAAAATTGAGCTTTCGCTGTAGCAAAATAAAGCCATGTCATTGGGCAGGGAGCGGCGCTTAATAATGTTTGCGTTGTATGCGCATGATGCATCCAAAAAATGTCCATACAGGCGCACCTTAAGATAAGGATGCCTATATTTGGGCACAATGCGTTAAAGTACGCTGGGCTGACATTCGGTACAAGTTGCCGAGCACTGCTCAGTTTGTTCTTATCGGCAGCTCTTTATTATACGGTATCTCTGATATGCAGATGTATCGCCCCATGAACGTATATTTACAAACTAAATGTAATCCCGGTCACGGCGGCCGCATTTCGATAGGGGCGAAATGCGAAAACACCCGTGTACTTAGATTTAGGTGCACGTTAAAGAACCCCAGGTGGTCCAAATTTCAGGAATCCCCCACTACGGCGTGCCTTATAATCAGATCGTGGTTTTGGCACGTAAAACCCCATAATTTAATTTTAACAAACTAAATATATTTACAAACTAAATATATTTACACTAAATTATTTACGCGTGTAGCAATATATCGCCACATATACAGGATGTTTCACTTGGGCCAAATGTTAAAGATATGCAAATGCTGCGTAGCCGTAGAGAACCAAGATAATGTTGTTTACCATCGCTTGGAGATAGAATATTTTTTGCGCTCCGCCTAATTAGATAATTAGT